>NC_143579.1:12750009-13050009 GCF_048544385.1 Mastigoproctus giganteus
TGTGTATTTTATATATATGTGTGTGTGTGTGTATGTTTATATATATATGTGTGTGTGTGTGTATGTTTATATATATATGTGTGTGTGTGTGTGTGTGTGTTTATATATATATGTGTGTGTGTGTGTGTATGTTTATATATATATGTGTGTGTGTGTGTGTGTTTATATATATATATGTGTGTGTGTGTGTATGTTTATATATATGTGTGTGTGTGTATGTTTATATATATGTGTGTGTGTGTATTTTATATATATGTGTGTGTGTGTATTTTATATATATGTGTGTGTGTGTGTGTATGTTTATATATATATGTGTGTGTGTGTATGTTTATATATATATGTGTGTGTGTGTATGTTTATATATATATGTGTGTGTGTATGTTTATATATATGTACACGGTTGTACACTACCAGTGCAACAGACTTGCAGGAGGTGTAGGGGGCACAAAGACGAATCGGAATCACATAGCATTGCAGGTTCCGAAATTCCTTCGTCATGCGGTAGAGGACGTTGAACGGGAGGTCATGTGAACAGCGATCCCGCTGGAAGTCAGCATTTGTGAACTGGTTCCTGAGGCAGTAGGATGGACAAGTATTCAAACGTCGAACTGGCCGACATGCACGCCGCTCTGCGCTTGTACCAGGAACATTTCCCGCACAGCCGTGCTCCTCATCATAAGAGTTTCGCACGTGTGCACAGAAGGTTACATGAGACTGGTTGTTTCACGAGAGGTACCATGAATCGAGAGCGAACGACGAGGATGCCAGACAATGAGGAGAATGTCCTACATCTTGCAGAAGACAATCCGAGTACGAGTACTCGAGCTCGAGCGATAGGCCAACGATTGGGTATTTCCCAATCCACTGTATGGAGGATACTGTCAACAAACCAAATGAGTTCATACCATTTGCAACGCGTCCAATCATTGGAGCCTGCGGATTATCCACTCCGGAAGACTTTTGCTACTTGGTTTCTTCAACAGAAACAGTTCGAAATGCTGTTCACGCGACCTCCCGTTCAATGTCCTCTACCGCATGACGAAGGCATTTCGGACCGTGCAATGCTATGTGATTCCGATTCGTCTTTGTGCCCCCTACACCTCCTGCAAGTTGGTCGCACTGGTAGTGAATCACCCTATGTGTGTGTGTGTGTGTATGTATGTTTTTATATATATATATATATATATAATATGTTGTGGTGTATCTATGGTGTATCTACACCGATATTATATAGATGTTAAACTCTTACTCTTAACGTATTATGCCTTGGGCATTTAGTTATTTTTAAATAAGTATGTTTTTATATATATATATATATATATATATATATATATATATATATATGTATGTAGGGGTCTGCAGATCTCAGTTCAGAGCCACTGAACTAGAGATGGGACCCTTTGTCTGAAATCTAGTAACTACATAGAATGTTCCATTGAGGGATAGGATTGATTACACTGGTGATAACATTATGTAGTAGTTTATTATATATCTTATAATCTCACATTGCATAATTTGAATTGAGATCATCTTTCTTTTCCACAGATTTTTGTAATATTAATTGTTTGCACATTTAAATTATTACCCATGTATTATGTTAAGATTTTTTAAACATTGTACATACTATAAGTATACTTCAGAAAATTGTTTCTCTTTCTAATTAATGTTGTGATTTTATATCTATAATTACTATAATTTTGGAATCATTGGCATTAGTGTAAATCACAATAATTTTTACATATGAAAATTTGTGTTAATTTTTTAACAGTTATATTTTTAGTTTCATTTTGAAATATTTATATTTTACATTTTTGAATGGATTTATTTAAACTTCCTGCATCATTGTGCTGAAGTAATTTCATTTTACTTTTCAGAGCGTGTCTACCATCTTTTATGCTACTTCTACTTTGATGGTCTTTGGATTTTCTTTTAATCCATTCCAGTGTAGCTTCTTGGTTTACTCTTTCTTCATCAGTCTGTATGGTCCAGTAAATCGTAAACATTTATACAATGATGCAGTAAGTTGTTTATAAGTTCATAAAGTACTTTATTATATATTGGCCACTTAATTTTTCTGTGCATCTTGAGATTGTTGTATTTAATAGACCTTATCAAACCATTGAATATAATTATTGACAGGAAATAATTATATTCAGGAAATAAATCAGCATGCTCCACATTACATTGATTATTATTAATATACATTTATTCTTTCATATACATACTACATTTTAAACATGATTCTGAAATGCAAGGAATATTTACACAAAGGTACAGTGATTCTAAAAATGAATTCTAAAATAACACTACACTTCAGTAGCGTAAGATGTAAAAAGAAATGCTTTCCTACCAAAATATTAGAGAACTTGACATCCTACCATGTAAGTGTTTACTGCTAAATCAAAATGAATAGCCCATTACATTAGTAATATAATGGAAATGAGAAATAATGTAAGGCAATGCAATGAAAATAAGTAGAGCTGCAGGTTTTGTCATTGTAAACTTTATTGTGGGAGAAGTAGGCGATAGCAGGGAGTTTAGAAGGGATACAATTCTTGATGCTTGTACAGTTGGAGTACCACTTAAGGCAGTAGTTTTTAACCTTTTTTAATAATGGCACCCTTAAGTAATTTATTTTATTTTGTGGCACCCCTACTCAATTTTCTGCATGTTAGATCCGATTCTCTCTCTCTCTCTCTCTCTCTCTCTCTCTATATATATATATATATATATATATACACATTGAATGATCACTGAATTATTACCACCCCTATGAAATCTGAATGTGACCCATTGACCACGTGAGGTACGAGAGTGCGGAGTTAGTCGATCTACGTAGCATAGATAAAGTGTCAGTGGTTCAGTAGGTAGTAAAATTCCGGGCGTCATGGGTAAAAGGAAGGATTTATCAGAATTTTGAAAAAAGGACATTTTGGGTGCTCTATGAGCTGGTGCCTCGATTTCCCAAACGGCTGAACTGGTGGGGTGTTCGAGAGCCGCTGTAGTTAAAGTGCCATAGTTACAGGACTGGAGTCAAAATGGTCAAACAACAACCCGACCGCAAAACTGCAAAGGTCAGCAAAAGGTTGATGTTAGAGGTGAGCGCTGGGTCAGATGACTCATACAGGTGAACAGATGGAGCATTGTTGAAGAGTTGACTACCCAATACAACATGGGCCAACCCAGCACAATATCTGGGTTGGCCCATGTTGTATTGGGCCAACCCAGCACAATATCTGGCATGACCATGCATCGCACGCTCGCACGTGTGGGCTATACAAGCAGATGATCCCTGCGGAATCCTCTCCTAACCAAGGTTCATTGACGTAAAAGATTCGCCTGGTGCAAAGAGTATGCAAGTTGGACATTAGAAGACTGGAACAAGGTGTGCTGGTTGGATGAGTCATGTTATTTACTCCACACCGTGGATGGTCGTATACGGATTTGGCGTCAACAACATGAGGCTCTTGATCCATCATGCACGGTATCAACAGTGCACGCCGGTGGAGGCGGTTGTATGGTGTGGGGCATGTTTCACTAGCAGAAACTTGGACCCGTGGTGCATGTGGAACAACGTATCACTGGTCTCCGCTATCATCAACTGCTTGCTGATTGTGTACACCCTGCTATGTTACACTTTTTCCCGAATGGCGATGGTGTTTTCCAAGATGACAATGTGCCGAGCCATCGGGCACTTGATGTGCAGGAATGGTTTGAGGAACGTTCTGACTTCCAGCATATCGACTGGCATCCAAACTCTCCCGATATCAATCCCATAGAGCACTTGTGGGACACTATGGAAAGGCATATCAGGTGTCTGGATACAGCAATCACCTCCATACCTGCATTGCTAGCTGGAAAAACTGCAAAGTCATCCGACATCTTGTTGAATCAATGCCACATCGGATAGCTGCTGTACTTAGGGCAAAAGGAGGACTTACGAAGTATTAGGTAGGTGGTCATAATTCAGATCACTGGCGCTTCTGTAGCCAGGTGGGCAGGAGCAGCAGCGCGTAGCACATGCTTCTTGATTAGACCGGGGTTGGAGCCCGTGACCACCAAATACGGAGGATGCGGAAAGGTCAGGGAATGACCACCGTATATCCCCAGAGCAATATGGCCTTAGTTGCAAATGCTCCTGAAAACCAAATAACAAATATCAGTGATCACTCAGTGTATATATATAAAATATGTTATGCGGTAGTTATTACAATATGAACTATAAACATAATTACAATTCATAATACAAATTTTATGTATGTGTGTGTGTGTGTGTAATAATTTTATTCTTTATATTGAGGTACTAATATCTATATAATATCGGTGTAGATACACCATAGATAACTCTTAAGAAACTACGATGGTAATATGGGAGGCATCATTTGCTTTGTATCTCATATTGTACTCTTCCTTAAGTGACGCTTCACTAATAGAGAAGACTATTGTTACTTATTCTCAGTGAGTATCACCACCTAGATGGTACCATTTCAAAGCTATTAGCCTATCATAGGTGAGTGTATTCTGGAATATCCTGGTATTCCAGACACCTGCCCACCCACCGATGATAGGCCAATAGCTTTGAAACGGTGCTGTCTTGGTGGTGATACTCACTGAGAATAAGTAACAATAGTCTTCTCTATTAGTGAAGCGTTACTTATTCGAGGTAGTGCAATACCATGGAAACTTGTGAAGGAAGAGCACAATATGAGATACATAGAAAATGCCTCCCACACTACCATCGTAATTTCTTACGAGTTATCAATGGTGTATCTACACCGATATTATACAGGGTGTTTCAATTAAACGTTTCAGAACTTCTAAGAGGGGTAGGGTACATCCTGACAACTCGAAATCATATAGCAATGTGGGGTCGGAAATGCTTTCCTGAAGCGGTGTTGTACACAGAAGCACCATAAAGAAAAGAGACCGTAAGTGAGAAATCGTTTTAATAATACATGAAAAGAAGCAAAAGGTACATGGATTAAAGTAAGTGTTCGAAATTTCTTCCACGGGCTACAATGCACGCCTCACATCTCCGACGCATGGACATCCGAACATTCTGGAATACTCCAGGCGAATTTCGAATTTCTTCGGCAGCTACTGCGATTCTTGCAACCAGCTCCTCAGCATTGTCAACAGGGGTGTCATAAACTAGCGATTTCATATGACCCCAGAAATAAAAATCAAGACATGATAGGTCGGGTGACCGAGCAGGCCAACGCACGGGACCACCACGTCCGATCCACTGTTGACCAAATGTGACATCCAGGTAGTTACGAACATCTCCGCTATAATGGGCAGGGGCTCCATCGTGTTGAAACCACATTGTCTGTTGCGTCGATGCAGAAATCTGTTCATCTCTCAAAAGTTGTGGCAATACTTGCTGCAGAAAGATCAAGTAGATAGGTCCGGTTAAACGACACGGTAACAGGTAACGTCCGATGAGGCGATCTCCCATAATACCGGCCCATACATTGACCGAAAATCGAATCTGTGCTGCACGACGTCGTACTGCATGCGGGTTCTCGACCGCCCAGATATGGTCGTTATGCGTGTTGAAAATTCCTTCCCTTGTGAAGGATGCCTCATCGGAAAACAACACTTCAGCAGGAAAAAGGGGATTTGTAGCACATTTTCCAAGGTACCACTGTGCCAAAGCAATACGAGGGTGAAGAAACTTCGAACACTTACTTTAATCCATGTACCTTTTGCTTCTTTTCATGTATTATTAAAACGATTTCTCACTTACGGTCTCTTTTCTTTATGGTGCTTCTGTGTACAACACCGCTTCAGGAAAGCATTTCCGACCCCACATTGCTATATGATTTCGAGTTGTCAGGATGTACCCTACCCCTCTTAGAAGTTCTGAAACGTTTAACTGAAACACCCTGTATAGATATTAAACTCTTACTCTTAACGTATTATGCCTTGTTGCATTTAGTTATTTTAAATAAAGGTACTAAATAAACATCAATTATAGTTCACCACAAAACTAAAAAGATACCGTACAACTTTTTATAATGAAATAAATACAGCAATACCTCACTTAGCACGGCTTCAAACAGCACGGGTTTCGCTATAACACGGTTTTCAGTTAAGTTTGTCTGCGAAAAGCTTTTGGTATTGGGTTCCATAATAGTCATAAAGTTTATTGCTTTATGACTATAATGTTCCATCACTCTAAAGGCTCCTGTTTGTTTATATTTTTGTATCTTAACTTATAATAAATTTATTAGTTTTCAGAGGAAGCAATAAACTTTATGATTTGTCAACTTTAGTCGAAAATTTACAATAATAGCCTAGACATGTATTCTACATATATGCTGCATTATCGTAGCCTAGGTACGCATACTTAATCAATAGCGAACTTCTTTGCGTAGTTATCACTTTCTTTGTGTAAGATGCTGTATAAATTCCCTGCTCTTTATACTGATTCTTCTTTCAAATAATCGTTCGCACTGATGCTTCATTCATTCCATTTTCCCCTCGCAATTTTTAGCATATGATGCACCATCTTCATGGCACTTGATAATATCAA
The DNA here is from genome assembly GCF_048544385.1 of Mastigoproctus giganteus. NCBI lineage: Eukaryota > Metazoa > Arthropoda > Arachnida > Uropygi > Thelyphonidae > Mastigoproctus > Mastigoproctus giganteus. The sequence goes on from NC_143579.1 coordinate 12,756,548, forward strand.
TTTTTTTTTTTTCTAATGTAAGCCATTTATGTTTAGTAGCTCCTGCTTTCATTACTTTTCCTTTTTTGACTCATTGTTTCATATTTAAAGGGGTAAAAAATAAATTGTGAAATGAAAAGCTATCACTTTGTTTCGTCAGGATGAAACACTGAACACTGTTGTCCCTGACTGCCTGAGGAGAGCTAATGGCATATGTCCATGTGAGACAATAGAGTTCACACCTCATGGAATGTCTTTTATTAATATGGATAGAAGATTGTAATCAAAAGAGAATTCTTTTGAGTCAAAACATCATTCAAGCGAAAGCCATGAGCTTTTGTAACACACTGAAGGAAAAAGAAGAAAATGAAGAGGAGGAGACTAAAGAAATGTTTACAGCCGGTTGTGGTTGGTTTTTCCGATTTAAAAATCGTGTTAGGCTTCAATGTTCATATCTCAGGTGAAAGCGCAGTTGCAAACAAAGATGCTGCCGCAAGATTTCCCAGTGGACTGAAAGACGTCACTGAGGAAGATGGCTACAAGGATGAACAAAGTTTCAACGTCAACAAACTGGACTGTTCTGAAAAAAAATGCCCTCACGAACTTTAGCTGAAAATGAAAAGGCCCAACCTGGATATAAAGCATGAAAAGATCGTTTAACACTTTTGTTGGGTGGAAACTCATCTGGGATTTTAAATTGAAGCCTCTACTCGTGTTCATAGCAGAAAACCAAAGAACTCTAAAGGGTTTCGTAAAAAGCACATTGCCCGTAATTTGGCAATCCAATAAGAAAGCGTGGATTACAAAAGAATTATTTACAGAATGGTTCACAAATTATTTTTGTTCGACGGTTGAACGTTAATGCAAAGATGAAGGGATGGAGTTCAAAATTTTGTTGCTTTTAGATAATGCACCAGGCCATCCACCTGAAATTTCTGATCTCAATGAAAATATAAAAATATGCTTTCTTTCACCTAACACAACATCTCTCTTACAACCCATGGATCAAGGCATAATTGCTACATTCAAGGCATATTATCTGTGGCCAACGTTTTTCCCAAGCGATTGAAGTTTCAACAGTAGTGGGATCATCATCTTTAGAAACCTTTTTGGAAAAATTATAACATCAGGAATGTGATCGAAAAGATATCTGCATCTTGGCTAGAAATCACTGCCAACGACATGCGTTCTGTTTGGCAACATGTTTTGCCCCATTTGGCAAATGATTTCACTGGTTTTGAATCGCAAGTTCAGACAGTTGCTGAAGGCATTGTGATCCCAGGGCTCACATGTGGTGAGTATGGGCTTGGCACACCCAGGGTCCTGAGCTGGATATCATGATTCTTCTTTTCCTTTGTTATTTCCTTCCACTTCTGACTCTCTCTCTCTCTCACTCAGGGTAACTCAGAAATTTTTTTGACTGGTCAGCATAAGCCTCAGGCTTCCTTGCACTATGTGGCTAATAATAATAATAAGATCCGAAAAGACTTGGGGTTCGAAACTTTGGACACTGCCAATGTACATGACTGGACTGACTCGCATGCAAATGACTTAGATGATCCAACTATCATTGAAATTGTTGAGCAAACTGCATATGAAGAAGAGGAAAACAATTCTGAAGTGGGTAACACTGAAGTGGCATCAAAAGAATTTTCATCAGAACTGGAGGAAGTTTTTCGGGGGGGGGGGGGGGTTGGCATGGCCTGTGAGGCGATTATGAATGGAAATCCAAATACTGAACGTAACATGAAGATATGGCAAATTTTACAAGATGAGATTCGAAAACTTGTACGCCGAGAAAAAGAAGAGAAGACTTCACCAGACTTCATTATTGAAATACCTAAATAAACAATAAAGCTTTTTTTTCTCATCTCTCATGATGTTACCTTTTCATTAATAAAATTTTTGCAGTATTTTTTATTTCAAATCCTTTTAATTGGATATCAAATGCAAATTGTTTATAGATTTATTATAATTTGTTTATAGACTGTTTCTGTGGAACGCATTCAATTAAAACCCATTATAATTATACCTCAATCAGCACGGTTTATACAGAACAATTTCGGTACCAATTATCAGTACTATCTGGGGTATTGCTGTATATACATTTTTAAAAAAAGAAGTTTAAGTAACTTAAACCCAAATTATGTGGCACCCCTGGAATGTTGTTGCGGCACCCCAGTTGAAAACCCCCCTGACTTAAGGTGTTTCATTTGTTAGTGAAGGTGCATCTTTTCAGAGTGTTCAGGGTCTAACAGCAGTGGGAAAAAGTGCTGGGAAAAACCCAGAGAAGCAAAAACAGGTTCTTCAGGCTGGCAGAAGATACATCACAATCAGAACAGACTACCTTTTTCCAGTGATGCAAGTAAAAAGAGGAAGGCAGTATTTTATATGAACCCAGACCCTTCCAATGTCAGGTGGGAAGTGTCTATATCAACTTTCACTGCACACTGGGTAATAAGTCTGTGAAGCTATACTGTATACTCCTTTTAACTTTTGTGTGTGAGTGAACAAATATATCAATTTGCGTTGGTATTGGGAATAGTGATTGTGATCATTGGAGTAGAGAAAATATCTGATGTAATCTAAATTCATTTTCATATGCTGTTGAGTACCACTCACAAATATAAGCCACAAAGAAGTGGATTCAGTGAATCACAAACTCTGCCCAAACTGCTAGTGGAAGTTTTGGGGAATGGGCTGTGTTTTTTTAGATCAGTACTGGTCTTCCCATTATGATTCTTGAATAGATGGAAATTATTTTCAGCCAGGTTTTTATTCTGTTATTGCAGCTGTACAGTAGTGGAGTGTTTGTGATCATGGTGAGGGTTATGTATGGGTGTTTTCATTGTGTAATTTCATTGCACTTCTCTCTATTAGTAGGATGCTACAACTAATTGGGTTTCAGATGGAAATGATCAGCCATATGGGCAGGTAATGGAAGGTAGCCGTGGCTGTTTGTTTATTTGGTTTTTAGGAGCATTAGCAACTAAGGCCATATTGCTCCGGGGATATGCTGTGGTCATTCCCGCATACTCTGTATTTGGTGATCACGGACTCAAACCTTGGTCTAATCAAGAAGCGTGTGCTATGCACTGCTGCTCCTGCCCACCTGGCTACGGAGGTGCCGGTAGCCGTGGCACTTTGGTGTCATGCCCCAGGCAGGATGAGACATCCAATCATGGTTGAATGGTTTCTTGCATGAGTCCTTGCTGATCCCCCCAACTGAGAGAGTGGGGTCTGGCAGCTGTTCTTTGTTCTGTTCGCATCCAATCCATTCTTGCACCAAAGAGTGAGTGCTATGTCTTTTATCGGAACGACATTTCCGCCATAAGCTGCTTTGGTATTGCACCATTTCAAACAATATTTTATTTTATTTTATTTTTTTCTCCTTAATTGAAGCTATTTATTTCTTTATTTGGAGTAGTGCAAATACCAAGGCTCTGTAGAAGAGATCAGTGCCATTTACAGAAAAAAACACTTTATTTTTTGCCTGTGTTGCGAGAAAAATATAGCCACCTTTTTAAGGTGTTTTTCAGAGGGTATTTTAGGAAGTCCATATTACTTTGTCATTTTATAAGCATCTGCAGTTGTTTTCTCAGTACTGGCATATTAAGATTATGTTGAACTGTATGTCGAACTGTCCCATCATATGATTACTATTCATATGTTAAGGTCCAAGCACAATAATTATACCTATATTAACATTTTGGAGAGCACTTAGAATATATTATATTTGCATAAATATAAGCCATCTTTGAGCATAAGCTGCACTCCCAAAATTGTATTGCCTTGAAATGGGGGGGGGGACATTATGCACTTGTATCATTTTTATAATTAATGAAAATAATGAATGAAGCACTAATCCTGTTTTCACTTTTAATTTGCGCTAATTGTGAAACTCAATGTAGAATAGTGATGTATAGAATACTTGAATATAGAATATTTGAAAAATAAATAGTTTGGAGGCAAGTAACTATAAATACGTATTTTGAGTATGTTTAAAAATTAATCTCTCACGGCACAGCTGATGTTGTTGGGTTTTAGGCACTTCAGCAGCTTAGATTGTATTGCTTTATCATGTGGTTTTCTGTATATTTGTATGTTCAGAGTCTGATTTGCATGTTGAGAAAAACCCAGAATAACTCAAACCCTGCTCTCACTTCCATGTGATCAGCTAACTACAGCTTCAATTGAAGAGGGCTTCAGTAATTACTCATCATAGACAGGAATTGAATCCAGCCTACTCCAAATGAGTGACAAGTGATGAAACAACTGTACTGTCATAGAGGACTGTGGCACAACATCACTAATATTGTTGCCAGAACAGCACACTGTTCAAAAGCCGACCGGGGTAGCCAGGTGGGTAAAGTGCTTACCTGGCAACCCGAAGGTTGCGGGTTCGAATCCCGCCTCGGGCTTGGATCAAAGTACTGCAAAAACCTTGGGAGGTGCACTATGGCCACAGAAGTTGATGCGCCAACAAATACCAAAAAAAAAAAAAAAAAAAAAAAAACTGTTCAAAATTCTACATGCAGCAAAAGTGACAGAACCCAGACCTCTCCAACAAGTGACAAGTGGTGAAGCCACTTGTCACTTGTTTAGAGAGGTCTGGGCAAATTCTTTTGGAGAATGGAGGAATTCTTAAAGGTCTCTTTGATTGGGACTGTAGCTAGGCAGTCTCACGAAGAGGGGATCTTTCTCTGTGAGTTATTATTCCATGTTTAACAGCCCACAAACATGCAGTTCAGTTGTTGAATACATACGTCTGCAGACATAATACAAATGTACATACAGTACAGTGTGGTCTTAGATGCTATTAAAGGTCATCTCTTGGTTATGATAGTGAATTATATACCTGCATCAGATAATCCTGTAATGATTTATTTTTTTTAAGAATTGGTTATAAGCCACTTCTGAATTTTAAAAGTACATTTTGGGAAAAAAAGTGCAGCTTTATATTTGGGCAGTGTGGTATATGGTAGTACTGTCTTGGCCCTCACAGTCTCTAGATTCAAATCTTGTTAAGAATCTGTGGAATCATTTGAAAAAAAAAAACTCCATTATAGAGTGGCAAGTCTGTTAAGAACTATTATAAACCTGAAGAGCATATTGTTGCAAGAATGGGTAAGCACACCTTGCAATTAGTTGCATAATGAGGAGGATTTCATTGCCATTAAAGGCAGATCAGTTTGTTGTTTTTGTATTCAGTAACCTTTTTTGTAGGACAGCATAGCCACATAGGTTGTTGTGGATTTTTAAGAGCATCGGTGATTTAGAGTGCACGAAGAAACCTGTGTGTGTGTGTGTGTGTGTGTGTGTGTGTGTGTGTGTGTGTGTGTGTGTGTGTGTGTGTGTGTGTGTGTGTGTGTGTGTGTGTGAGTGAGTGAGTGAGTGAGTGATTACATTATGCCTTATTACACATTCCATTGGTATATTTTAATATGTAGTGGAATCTTTTATTATGTTGAAAGGACATTTTGTTACTCGGAAACATAATGAGGAATAGAAATGCTACACACTTTATTTGGAATTTTAAAAAGGTAATTAAATACTTAGCTGTACATTATGGTCTTATTTTATGATAGCAGACAATTAAATTAACATTCTGATGACTCTAAAAATAATTAAGTGATTAAAAAAGGATAGCTAAATGTTTCATACTTTATTTAGAATTTGGAAAATATAACAAAATATTCATGTATACATTATACTGTTTATTTTAGTCCCAACCTCAGTAGATTTAACAATAACAAATAATTAAATTGTTTGTTATTGTTTCATCTTTGCTCTCTGTAGACAAGAAATGTTGCCAGTAAGATGAAACATAGCAGCTCTATTTAACCATTGTTTAGTATTTTTAGAACCTTTTGAATGTTAATTTAATTGCAAATTAAAAAGCTATCAAAACTTAGCAAAGTAGTCAAACTACAATATTTTCAGTTTTGTTCTAATCTTTTGCTATAAAAAATTAATAATATTATTTTACGATATAGTTTAAGGCTAAAGCCTCAGGTTATGTAAAGAGTTTAACTAATGTACAAGTTAGTGCAATTCCATCATTTCTGTACGTAGCCAACTACTTAAGTAGTTATAATTGGCATCATTAAGTAATCTCATATCGTGAATACCTTCACAATGAGTTGCCATGATATTGCACTACCGCGAATAAGTAACGCTTCACTATAGGAGAAGACTATTGTTACTTATTCTCAGAGGATGCCATCACCCATATGGCACCGTTTCAGAGCTTATTGGCTCCTCATCAGTAGGTGGGCAGGTACCCTGGTGTTGCAATGATATGTAAAGAGTTTAACATAAGTTAAACTCTTTACATATATGAAGTGTTACTTATTCGAGGTAGTGCAATATCATAGCAACTCGTTGTGAAGGTATTCACAATATGAGATATACTTAATTATGCCAATTTATAACTACTTAAGTAGTTGGCTATGTACCAAAATGATGCAATTGCACTAACTTGCGAATAATATAATTTTTGAATTTCTAAACTGGTATCGTTAAACTGACTCTGCATCCTGTAGTAATAATTTCTACAGCGAAGTATTTTAGATTTCAGTTTTCAATATTACATTGAAAATAGTGTCGAAGTCGAAGAAATTTAGGTATGCTTGTGCCACATGGTTCGATGCCTTGAGTACCTATTGTTAATTTAATTGTCTGTTATTGTTAGAGTTACATTTTCCCAATTTTATAATAAATTTCCACTACACCAGAATGTGGTCTAGTGTTTCCATTCCTTATAATCATTACTGGCTTTTTATGCTTTTAATATATTCCACTTGAATTCATTAAAACTTGGAAATTTGAATGCTCCTTTGAAATTTACCACATTGAGCATCAAAAGCTAATATTTCAGAGTCCAACATTGGTGCTGCTGTTGGATTTGAGAAGTTATGAAAGGTGGGAGATAGTGGTTGTAGAATGCTCATCACAAAATGTTTTAATAAAATTACTTTTAGTGGTCTTAAATGATAACTTTATAAAGCTGTTTATTCTTGTGAATAATTTTGCATTTATTGTAATGTTTAAAATTTTGCAGCATTTGAGCAGTTAATTCCCCTATTGTTAAATTAGGTTGTCATTAGTTGGATTATTTTAATAGTATTTGAAAGTCATAAGTGATTTAACTGTTATTTGTTAAACTAAAACTTATTACATCCATTGTGGAAGGCAAACAAAACGTTATAATGATTTTTGGTTTTATAAATACCATAATTAAACTTGTTTCCTAATTTTTTTTATGTATTGCATTTTATGCTTCTTGGTTGTTATGTGCATTTGTCCTGAAAAGAGAAGTTTCCTTCCTTTTTGGTCACTTTTTCTGACAATTTACAGGATCTATGGAGCCTTGGATATAAGGGGTTGAATGCAGCATTTTAATAGCTTACTTCGATTAATGGTAGAAAGTTGAAGAAACAATGTATAATGCTCTGTATAGGGATAAAATTACCATATTTTTAGGTTTTGGGTCCCTTGGTCTGGTTAACTCTTTAATCATGCAACCCTTGAACTGTTTTCCCCTCTAGAACTGCTAATAGACCCCATTGTGTTGTTATTCCCTTGGAGATGTTTAGTGCAGCATGGAGAATAACGAACAAAGGTAGACAGATTATTAGAGGGGAAGTGTTTTTTTTTTTGTTGATGATGCTGTGTAAGCTTGCATCACTTGTCATAACTACTAATATATCTTCCTTTTAATGATCGAGTTGGTGACCTGGGTAAAGTCAACTCCCAAAACTAAAAAGGAGTAAAAATGGACTAAAGTCCATTTTTACTCCTTTTTAAGCTCCTTTTCTCCTTTTACTCCTTTTTAGATAGTTGGAGATCTTTGGAATAAATTTCACTCCTTTTTATCTAGTTGTAGATCATAAAAAAATGATAGTTTTCATCTTTTAAGGCTAAATACAAGTTTCTCTATATAGATATTCCAGCCCTCGTCATCCTGCACTCACTATCAGATTAACCTGAAATAAATCCTCTCCCATTCTTATGTAAAAATGTATTGCAACTGCCACAGTCTCACCTAAAACGTAGAGGCTTCAATCAGACAACTTTGCAGCAGAAACCTCTCAACTAGAGAATTCTGAACAATTGTTTAAGCTTTACTACTTTTGTTAAGGTTATTCTCCATGCTGCATTAAACATATCTAAGGGTATAGCAATGTAATGGGATCTGTTAGCTGTTATGGAGAAAGTAGTTGTTCAAGAATTGCATGATTAAAGAGTTCACCAAATGACAATATGGTAATTTTATTCCTACACTAAAAAATGTACATTCATTTCTTTAAACTTTCTGCCATTATCAGAGTTTGCTATTAAATTGCTACATTTAATCTTATATCTCATATTCCAATAGGTTCTATAAAGTACCAGAAATTTGGCCATTCCCAGATTGCTTTTCTAGGTAAAGCAATATATATATAATTGTAATCAAGGCACATTTTGCTGCATATACAATAAACTCCTGCTTTTATTGCTTTCTTATTCTTCTGATCTATGGTCAATCCTACAAAGCACCATGCATTTTTTAATGGCTATAGAGCTCCCATTTAAATATTTTCCTGCTTATATTGCCTTTTTTAAGGCAATATAAGAAGGAAATAAGGCAATATAAGTAGGAGGGTTATAACCAAACTTGGTTATAACCCTCCTTCCTCTTAATTTTTGGCTTTGGTAAAATGATAATAGAGGCTAAGTTCTAGGAATCATTCATGATTCCGTATATCATTTCTGGTGCAGATGTTTATTTTATATTTCACTTTTCAAGATAGATAATAGGCTGCTCTTTACTGAAGGTAAATATATGCTGCTCTTTACAACTCAGTGTTTGGCTATTAATTTTTGCATTCACTCTGCAGGTTTTTTATAAATTCATTGTTATTTGTCTGCTTTTGTTTTTGGTGCTGTTATTTTTAAAATTATTTTTTTAAATTGAACTAAATGTATCTAGTATTACTCTCCGAACATAAATTGTGTATGCTATATTGAATACATGCATGTGTGTGTTTTGTGTTCAATATTGCATCAATAAATTTCTTTTAACAGTAGCATTATTATTATTATGTATAATGCTACATTTATTTTACAGTGATGCTAGATGTTTAGTTGAATATAATAAAATATTTAAAAAAATTTCATTCTTTTTAAGCAAAAAAGGTTGAAGGTGCCAAAAAAATCAAGGGTAATTAAGTATGCAAGTTTCAACTTGCTTATAAATCACTGCTTTAAACACGCTGAAAAAAAGCTAAAATAGCAATGTTATACAACAAAATATTGACGAAAAAAAGACTCCAAATAGGGCACTTAACTAGTAGCTAGCTCTGTAGCTTCAAAAGTGCTATAACAAGCGTTGACTGTATTTGTATTTATTTTTTGAGTTAACTGGTTTTTAATTTTACATAAAATTTAACATTGCTCTGTAATATTAACTATGCTACTCTATAAAGGTCATGTAACTGTGTAAAATTAAAATACTAAGTTAGCAAATAAATACAGATTTACAGAGATGTCTTGATTACAATTAGATCTTCTGATGACCCAAGGAACCTACTCAGTCTGATTGTGATGAGTCATCCTCTCACTTCTCAGATTTCAAAGGTAGCATACTCCATCTAGCATACTCCAAAACATGTGAACTCTGAAGCAAGTTAAAATTCAGAAATGTGAAGTTGAAAACATGGTAGTGTACTCAGAGGCAAGAAGACAGATTATTCAGACTGACTTTAAAATGCACTTATGCCACAACTTTTTATGGTGACTACAATTGCAAAAGATATTGGGACATATCATACTCTAGTACCATATATGCATTGAACATTGAGAAGATAGTTATTGACTTTGGATGAACTTCTGTAGACTGTTTCAGATTATAGGTGGAGGCATCTAGTTATTTATAAGTATTAATAAAAAGTGTTTACAAAACTTCTTTATTCAATATCACCTCCATCTACAATTTGCTTATTTGAATTTCCATATGAAGGAAATTAAAAAAAAAAAAAACAATGAACTATTAAAAGGCTGGGAACCACTAAAGAGATGCTGCCTATCCTAAAATACATTTTAGTCAAATGTATCGACCTTAAAAACCGTCCTTGACTGGACTTAGAAACAAAGATAAAAAATAAAAATGCAAAAAATTTGAAAAACATAATGGTGAGTTCTCTTTCCTGTTGCTATATATTTTTTAATTTCCTCCATTTTATTTTTTTATGCTTCAGTGTCATGACAGATATTTAAGAATGAAGTTTGAGTTGTTTTTTTTTTTAAGTATACACTTCACTGAAATGTATTTCAAGATAGGCAGCATCCCTTTAATGATATTAGCATTAGTAGTGGCAAATGACACAAGAAATGCAAGCTCATACAGAATCAGCCAAAAAAAATGACACATCCCATTTCAGCTATTCATTCCCTCCAGTAGTTTGTGTAGTTCTTCCTTGAATTTATTTAAGCTATCAACTTTCACAATGACAGATGGATGTTTGTTCTAGCAATCAACTACCCGCTGGCTAAAGGCAAATTTTCGCAAATCTATTCTACAACTTTCTTTCCTCAATTTCAATTTATGCCCCATCAGGTTCGTAATATGGGCAAGAGGAAGAATCCCATCAGCATTGAGCCTGCTCGAACCATTCAGGGTCTTATACACCTCAGTCAGATCACCTTGCAGGTGCCTAGTCTCCAGCCGCTGCAATTTGCATAACTTAAGCCTTTCTTGGTAAGAGGACCCCTTTGTATACCTCACCAACCTTGTTGCGTTCCTCTGTACTCACCCAAGCAACTCTACATCCTTCCTAAAATGAGGCCTCCAGACCTGTATGCAGAACTCAAGGTATAGCCTGACCATTGCATTATACAAAGGGATAATCACCTCTTTTTCCCTGCTAGCAAAATAGCATTGACAATACTGCATGACTTGCTGTGGCAGACTGTGTGTACTACTCAGAAAACTTCATATCTGACTGCAAAATTACTCCTAGGTCTTTTTCATTTTCTAAATTTAAGTGTAGTACCACACAGTTGGTACATTTCTCTGGGGTTACTTCTACCCCATAGGCAGTACTTTGCATTGGTCAATGTTAAACTTCAGTTGCCACTTCTCAGCCAATTTGCCCAACTTTTCTAGATCCTGTTTCAGTAGCACACTGCCATTGCTGTTCTTAACAATCCTGCCAACCTTTGTATCATCTGCATACTTGAACATTAAGCCTGATATACCTTCAATACACTATACAACAATGGTCCCAACACTGAACCCGGGGGAACTCCACTAATAATATTTGTCCACGAAGAGCAGTGTCCATTGATTACCACTCGTCTCCCACTCAACCATCCCTTTATCCATTGTAGCAAGTTACCCTTAATGCCATACCTTTCCAATTTGTATAGCAGTCTTCCATGTGCAACAGTATCAAAAGTTTTCCTGAAATCCAAGTATATGATATCAAAATTATATTTTGCATTCAGTTCCCCTTTTTGACTACATCATTAGCAAGGGCACACGATGCAAGAAAGCAAGCTTATGTAGCATCAGCCAAAAAAAATGCACTCCATTCTCATTTCACCCATACATTTGCTCCAAATGTTTGTCTAGTTCTGCCTTGAATCTGTTTAAGCTATCAACTTCTACACTGACAGATGGAAGTTTGTTCCAGCAATCAACCACCCACTGGCTAAAGGCAAACCTTCGCACATCTATCCTACAACTGTCTTTCCTCAGTTTGAATTTATGCCTTCTCAGGCGATTATTCTGAGCAAGAGGAAGAATCCCATCTTAGTATCCAATCAAATTGATCAGACAAGACCTCCTTTAACAAACCGATGCTGTGCCTTAACTAATTACTGCAATCTTGTCTAGATGATTCTGCAATGCTTCTTTAACCAGTAATTACATTATTTTCCCCAGAACACAAATTAAACTAACAGGTCTATAGTTACTTGTGTCACCTTTTGAACCCTCTTTGTGAATTGGTGATACATTTGCACACCTCCAATTCATGGGGACCTCCTCTGAGTCCAAGAAAGCAAGCTTATGCAGAATCAGCAAAAAAAAAACAAAAAAAAAAAAAAAAACATGCTCCCATTTCACCCCTCCGTTCATTCCAAGTACCTGTCCAGCTCAGCCTTAAATTTATTTAGGCTATCAACTTCCACAACAAAGGATGTGGAAGTGTGTTCCACCAACCAACCACCTGCTGGCTAAAGGCAAACTTCCGCACATCTATCTTACATCTGTCTTTCCTCAATTTGAATTTATGCCCTCTCAAATGATTATTCTGAGCAAGAGGAAGAATTCCATCAGTGCTGTTTCCTTTGCCTCCTTTAATATAACTGGATAGATCCCGTCCATCCAAGGTGCCTTGCTTATGTTTAACTTCAGCAATTTCTAATATATAGTGTATTGTGAATTAGTGATACATTTGCACACCTCCAGTCCATGAGGACCTTCCCCGAGTCCAAAGAATCTCTCATAATTATGGCTAAGGGTTTGCTAACTTCTTTTGCTGCCTCCTTTAATATAACTGGATAGATCCCATCCACCCTAGGAAGGCACCTGGGGTGGATGGGATCTATCCAGTTTAACTTCAACAATTTCTATTATTTATAATATATAGTGTATAATATACATTATTCAAATTACAATAATTACAACATTTTACAAATATCATTAGTATATCACAAGTAATTAATAATCAATTAATTTATACATTTAAGCTGGAATACCTAAAGTTACTCTCCTATACTATTAAGTTGGAAAAAGCTTACTTGTTTATGTGGCCTGGAGTGGAGTTTTCTGGGAAGTACTGGGAGAGGGGTCTGAGAAAATGGTTTATAGATATAGGTATGGTTGATTTTGGTGTATCGACCATACCTATTTCTATAAACTATTTTACTATGAGACAGTTTTTGGGATACCGGGATATATTATGGGGGATTTTACCACAGGGTGTGCTGGTAATGAAGTTAAAGTTGGAGAGTAAATCTATTGATTTATAGGATTGTTGGAACCTTCTTTCTCTCATGATCTTTTTCAGGATTTCTGCTTGGAATAGATAATAGGTGCTGTGGAAGGTGACTCTTTGTTTCTTGTTTATTACTGTGTTTCTGAAACATTTTATGAAATACGCTTCCTTAAAAGTAACTTAAACATTTAAGATGATGAATCTGTCAAAAGTACTAAGGTGTTGGTAAAATCCTAAGTGCTGTTGCAAAAAAGGATGTGTATAGCTGTTTGAGATTTGTGGATCCTGGGTGTCTTTCTTGTGTTCCTGTATTCCTTTCTTTGGTCTTCTATATAATTTGCTACTGTAGTTGGAGTTACAGGAGTGCTGGACATAGTATATCATACCTGTGGGGTTGTATAGTTGATGTTATTCTGGGAAAGCTTCTGTTTTAGGGATTTGGATTCCCACATATATCCTATGTACTGACTTATCTTAGATTATCTGGAGGGGTCTTGAAATTAGGATGTCCAGGAATGGGAGTTGTCTTCTGTTTCTATCTTAAATTTGATTTTGTGTTGGAAGCTGTTGAGGTTTTGATGGAAGTTGGATAGGAGGTTTACACCTTAGTTTGAAACGAGGAAGATGTCATTTGCACATCTGATCCCTATCCTCAGTTTTATGGGATGTTGGTCCAGAAAGGTTTTTTTTCAAGGTGTCTTATAAAGGTTTCTACCAGGAGGGGAGATAGGAAGTTGCCCATGCCGAGACCTGAAATCTGTGTGGAGAAAAATCTGTTGTAGTAGTAGAGGTATGATGCAAGAAAGCAAGCTTATGTAGCATCAGCCAAAAAAAAAAAAAAAAAAAAACAATTCACATGTCCATTCTTGGATGTGTGAAAAAGTTTGTCCAGGTTCTTGAATTTATTTAAGCTATCAACTTCCACAGCGACAGATGGAAGTTTGTTCCAGCAGTCAACTACTCACTGGCTAAAGAGACAAATTTCCGCACATCTATTCTACATTTCTCTGGGGTTACTTCTACCCATATGCAGTACTTTGCATTTCTCAGTGTTAAACTTCAGTTGCCACTGCTCAGCCTTTTAGGTGAGATAGGATTGTTCTGTAGAAAGGTCGGTTATATCCAATATGTCCAATGACATTATGGGTTTGGGGAAACCAATACGTATGTTTTATCTACATTATCCTATATGATGGATTTGATTTCTTGCAGCGGAATGGTGGCGTACATCTGTTCTACTTTGAAAGGTACTAGGTAGGCTTTGGGTTCCATGAACAGTTAATGTAACCTATGGATTGCCACTTTTGAGTTGTGATTGAGTGGGTACTTCTGAGTAACATTGTTACTTAGGAGCTTTGTTAGCCAGACTGAGATTTGCCTTCCAGGGTGCAGGCGCCTCCGTAGCCAGGTGGGAAGGAGCAGCAGTGCGTAGCACACTCTTCTTGATTAGACCGGGGTTCGAGCCCGTCACCACCAAATACGGAGGATGCGGAAAGGTCAGGGAATGACCACCGCATATCTCGGAGCAATATGGCCTTAGTTGCTAATGCTCCTAAAAACCAAATAACAAGCCTTCCAGGGTGGAGTGTTCTCTTTATAATGGGTCTGATGGGGTGTTGTGGACTTTGCAAAGAGAGAGAGGGAGCTTCTGAGTTGTTGCGGTTGAGTTTGTCAAAGAGGTCTAGGTCAGTCTTCTTTCGTTCCAGAAGAGAGGTGAGTTTATTCTTTATCTTTATTTCTAGAGAACTTGTGGGATCTGTTGATGGGTTTGTATTTCATGGGCTGAAAAGTGCCCTAGGATTTTCTGATGATAGTCTTGGTTTAGGATGACTGTCGCATTATCTTTATCTGCTCTGCCTATGTGAATAGAGATCATTTTTCAGAGTCCTAATGGTGGCTCTTCTTGTTTGAGATGTTGAATCTTTTTTTGTATTTTCTCCTGATACTTGAACTACTTGAGGGCATTGGTGGTGACAGTAATAAATTTCCCTGTAATATATTCTGATCCCCAAAAACCATCTGATAGTAAAATCTCATTGGCTACGCTAAAATCAATCTTCTGGGAAGTATTGGGAGGAGTCTCTCACATCCCTCCCAATACTTCTCAGAAAACTTCACTCCAGGACCACATAAGCAGGTAAGCTTTTCCAGTTTAATAGTACAGGAAAGTAACTATAGGGATTCCAGATAAACTGTATGAATCAATTAATTAATTACTTATGATTTTTGTAAAATGTAATTATTTAAATTGGGTATTATAATTATATGTTGTTAATACTGTAATTAAGACTCATAATGATATCAAATGTTATCAAGCTACCCATAAAGAATTATTTTATAACTGAAGTTAAAATGAAGCAACTGTAACCCCATTAATAACGTAAAAAACTTTAATTATTTAATATAATTAGATTATTAATAGAATTTTGTAGAACCTTCTAGAATATTGTACCCGAAATCAATGTTCTAACACCACATACTTGAGGAGAAACAATGAGTTCCTGAAACAAAGCCAGAATTGTTTAAGTGTTTGGCATTGGGGTGTTTGAGTTGTTCAAAATTGTAGCATTTAATAATAAATTACTTAAATCTACTATTAATTATATCACACTGATGAACAATTACTTAGATCCCTCTTCCAATTCATTTTTCATAATGTCAAGGATTCCAGAATGTCATTATTTCTCAACATTCCAAAAATCAGTGCGTTGAGGGGGCTTTTTCAAATATTAGTGGCAACAAATGTGTTAAACATTGTTTATCTGGAAAGTGTATGATCTTAAATATTTAATGATTTGCATTTATTGTGAATCACAGGAACAGGTAGTCAGTTCTGATACAAAATTTTTGTAAAAAAATGGGAATGTTCGTATCTTAGCTAGTCTTTTGAAACTTGCATGTAATCTGCCCTTCATCTTGAAAATAGATTGCCCTCTGTGTGTGGGGTGCCTCCGTAGCCAGGTGGGCAAGAGCAGCAGTGCATAGCACACGCTTCTTGATTAGACCTGGGCAGTGGTGGGATTCAAATAATTTAACAACCGGTTCGCTGCCCTAATGACCGTTCTAAGTATAAAAAACTATATACCGAAAGGTAGTTTATTATTTCATGCAGTTAATACTTAAATAAGAACAATAAAAAAAGGTCCACAAAACTAGATTATATTATAAGAAAGAGTTTTAAAATATTAATGAAAAAATATTAAATAATACCTGAAAAAAAACAATAAAATTGTTATTTAAGATATTTCCATATTGCTTCTTGATTGGCACCCTCACTTGCAATTTTCTTCGCTTTTATCCGAGCATCATCGGCTGAGTGATTTATCCTTAACCACTGTAGGAGTAGGATCCCATTCCTTTAGAGGTAGGCCGATTAGACTAATAGTTATTGTGTTTGATATATTCGAAACAGTTAGGCGACTTCTCTTCTCTGAACATATCATGTTCATCTTTGAAAAATCCCCTTTCCGCTTCTGCTGAACTTACAGCAATTATTCTGACAATATTTTTAGCTCTTTGAACGCTTTCAGGAATTGCATAATTCTGGGAATTTTTTAAAACGTTTTCCACGAAATCTCGATAATCATTAATATCAATTTGGTAATTAAAAATGTCATTAAATACGAGCAATTGTTCTTCAGCTGCTTTCCATGGAACTAGTACTTCTTCAATATTCCAGTAATCTGGTTCCAAAAAATTGAGGAAGTCCAGCAAATCGATGATTTTATACAAATTTTATATTTTTTATGCTTTCTAAAGTAATTAATTCATCAGCTTTTTTTTGAATGAACCCTTTTCCTTTCCAAGCATTTGAAATGCTTTAAAAGATCTTATCATGAATGTCTATATTTCTTGCAGTGCATTTGAAAGAAGAGAAATTTCGTTTAAAATATCAATCATCAGTGCCAAATCAGTTATAAAATATTTTCAAGATGGGGAGCCATACCTAAGTATTTTTTTAATTTGAATAAAAATAGTGGTGTAGTGCTGGATAAGCACGCCACGCAGCTAGGGTTGACCTTACACTACAGTCAGCCCATCTTGGTCCCAAAACTCTACCAATCTTTATAATTTCAATTCCAAGTTGTTCAGATATTTTGGAAAGTTCAATTTGGTTCTTATTGGAGTGAGGAAAAATAGTATATATCTTATCAATAAATATTTTAAAATGATTTACTTGCTTTATTTCCATTATCAAACAATCTAAAACAAGATGGAGGCGATGAACAGTGCCATATTATTATGTTTGGAAACTCTTTTGCAGTCCTAGTGCTCACTCCAGATTTTCTCCCAAGCATAATGCTGGCACCATCGGAGCAAAATCCTATTAAATTTTTTTCTAGGTAGTTCTTAGTAAGCCCAAGATTATTTAAACTTTCCATAACTGAAGAACATATTGTCTCTTATATTGAACATATTGTCCAATTCAACTAGTTCAACGAAAATTGTTGGTGATGTAGCTGAATCATCAACTTTTAAGAAAAGTGTAATAACTCGTTTGCAGGATATTGTTGAAGCTTCGTCAATAATCAAACATATTTTCAGATTATTTTCAATAATTTTATTAAATATTTCTTTTTTAATTTCCTTTGCAATGAAATCAACTACTTTCACAGCAGTTTTACGAGAATGTAATCCTATTCCCATATCTAATCCAGTTTTAATTTGCACTTCTATCTCATCTTTATGTCTGAAAACGGTTTACATCTTTTTGCCAGGCTGTAAACTGTATTAAATACTCTACAAGTAGCACTTAAATATTTTTCATTCATCGTATCTATTACTTTTGTTATTGAATCCTGCTCACATTGTTTTAAGTTCTCTTTACAAATGTTATGAGCTTTTGATGAAAAATGTTCTTTCATTTTGTTCCTTAGAGAAGCTTGTTGTACCTCTTTATTTTTACCTGATGCCTCAATTTAAAAACATTTCCATTCTTTTGACACTTGAACACTTTTCTCTTTTATAAAGTCATATCAATACTCGCAAAACTTAACCCCGGGGGCTCACATCTGGTGATTATGGGCTTGGCACACCTAGGGTCCTGAGCTGAATATCATCATTCTTCTCTTTCTTGGTGATTCCCTTCTACTTTTGACTCTCTCTCTCTCTCTCTCTCCCTCTCTCAGGGTTACTCGGAAACCTTTTTTTTTTTCCTGGTGCAGCATAAGCCTCAGACTTCCTTGCATCATATGGATATTAATATTATTAATAATAATAATAACCTAACGTTTTGTTAAAAATTACCAGTCCATCATATTTTTCTTTAAAATTGTTATATTGTTGCACTGTCCAGCATTCAGGAAGATTATTTTCAGTTTTGGAGTTATCGTTTTTTATTTCAATAATTGACGTGCTGCTTTCTTCAAGTTGGAGTGGTTGCACTTGTGACTGTTTTGTACCATTCAAGGCCAATTCTGATACAACAAATTCTGATTTTGGTTTCTTATTGAAAAAATCTGTCAAACCTGTATTGAAAAAATCTGTCATGTTTTATTTTAATATATTATAGAGCAGGAGCGGATATGTGCCTATATATGTGAATATTTTTACAGGTTCTGTCCACGGTGGTCATATCATAAACTTTTATAAACAAAGCACTGTGCTTATACCATTGATAAACAACAGTTAAAAATGTAGTATTTCATCAAAGGTATAATGAGTTTTATGAAATGAATAAATAAATATTACAAGCATAGTTCTGTCTAATTTTTTTCACCTATGGATGGAGTAAACATTACTAGGGGTGGGCGCCTCCGTAGCCAGGTGGGAAGGAGCAGCAGTGCGTAGTACACGCTTCTTGATTAGACCGGGGTTCGAGCCCGTCACCACCAAATATGGAGGATGCGGAAAGGTCAAGGGAATGACCACCGCATATTCCCGGAGCAATATGGCCTTAGTTGCTAATGCTCCTAAAAAACCAAATAACACACTAGGGGCACTTGGAATACACTGTTGCATAGATGAACCTTAAAAAAGTGTATGGAATGTAAATTTGTGATTTCCATATTGGGTGGCTGCCCAGGCGCCCACTTTTGAGAGAACCCTGTTCCATTTTAACAACCGGTACGCCGAACTAAACAAAAAATTAGGTATCGGTTCTGCCGAACCGGTGCGAACCGGCTGAATCCCACCACTGGACCTGGGGTTCGAGCCAGTGACCACCAAATACGGAGGGTGCGGAAAGGTCAGGGAATGACCACTGCATATCCCTGGAGCAGTATGGCCTTAGTTGCTAATGCTCCTAAAAAAAAAAAAAACCAAAACCAATCCCCTCTCTGTGTGTACAGGGTTAATGTTTATAAACTTGTTTATAAACAAAGCATATGACTTAGGCTAGGACAGTGAGGATGTCTCCTCTAGGGTGTGGGTTTTGCCAGTGGTTTTAAAAATCAAGGTGTGTGTGTGAGAGAGAGAGAGAGAGAGAGAGAGAGAGAGAGAGAGAGAGAGAGAGAGAGAGAGAGAGAGAGAGAGAGAGAGAGATGAAATTATGTAGAAGTTTACTGTTTTGTTGGACAATTCCAGTGTTTCAAGAAAAAGGCTCAAAAGAATTAAGAGGAATTGTCAAGCACTCAGCTGCCCACAGAAAATGTAATATTGTTCTCGCCAACTTTAGTTTCATCCACTTCAAATGGATTTTGTATCCAACTACTGTCAACTCCGAATTTTTAGGATGAGATAGTACACAAAGCAGAGTAATTGAACCATGACAGGCTATTTTTCCACAAGATAGCCAGCAGACCTCCAAGTAGGTATTTCTACTGGGAACCCATTTCTTCACACATTTCTCTAAAAATTCTGGAATTCAGGACTTGAAGTTTACAACTTTTATGACTTCCTGGAGGGTGGTGTAAAGATGAGGTTGCAATTCCCAAGAAGCGAGATTTTCTCTCTGCAAAAAACATTAAATTATAATATCGGGATTTTCATTCCTGATGCATTTGCAAAGGCCCAGTTGACTTCCTATCATAGCCGGTGCCCTATTAGTACACAAAGCAGAGTAATTGAACCATTACAGGCTACGCTTGATTAAAAAGTTTGTTGTCAACTTAAAAATATCTTCTCCTGTTGTTGTTGCCATTTTGTGACAAAATAAGAATTCCTCTTGAATGTCTTTAAAACAAACAAATGCCAAGTTGAGGAAAGTCGGCAGTACCAAAATTCTTTAGTTTCTAATGTTTGATTTTTTGGATAATATGCTCAAAAATGTGCTCAGAGGTGTGATGTCAGTCCTTCTTTTGATTGTATTATTGAAAAAAAAAGCCGTGAATAGAGTTGAATTTGAAAGTGTCTACAATTCTGCCCAGACATGATAGGAGAGAGTATATGATGAGAGCCTTGTCGATCAATTCGGCCCTGGAAAGATTGTGTGCAAGGCTCAAGGGGTAGAATTTTTTTCAGCCTGGTTTATATTTGTTAACAGGAGAGACTGCTTCTACAGGGATGGGATACACTTAAAGAGAAATGGTGCAAGAATATTTGCTGATGCTATCGAGGCAGTGTTAGGTGGATCGGAAAACTGCTAGCTTGGGGGGATACAAGGACTAATAGATTAACAGTAGCCACTGGCAGAGGTGAAAGTGATTCTTGCACTGCTTCTGTTGGAATGAGCAGCAGCCTAGAAAACAAGATGTAGGATATTTCACAGACTGCTTGGAGTCATTGCAGTACAAGTAAACACATGGGTTGTGTTAGGGTAGCTAAGAATAGGAATAGGTGCCTGTAGTAGTAGTAGTAGTAGTGGCACTTGATGCAAGAAAGCAGTGTAGGAGCTTATGCAGCATCAGCCAAAAAAAAAAAAAATCACACCATACCCTCCAATTGCCTGTCCAGTTCCTCCTTAAATTTATTTAACCTATCAACTTCCACAACGACAGATGGAAGTTTGTTCCAGCAATTAACAACCCGCTGGCTAAAGGCAAATTTCCGCACATCTATTCTACATCTATCCTTTCTTAATTTGAACTTATGTCCCCGTAGGTTCGTATTCTGAACAAGTGGGAGGATCCCATCAGAATTCAGCGTGCTCAACCCATTCAAGGCCTTATAGACCTCAATCAGATCACCGCGCAGGTGCCTAGTCTCCAGCCACTGCAATTTGCAGAACTTAAGCCTCTCTTGGTAAGAGGATCCCTTCATTCCCCTCACCAATCGTGTTGCTCTTCTCTGTACACGCTCAAGCAAATCTACATCCTTCCTAAAATGAGGCCTCCAGACCTGTACGCAGTACTCAAGACGTGGCCTGACCATTGCCTTATACAGAGGGACAATCACCTCCTTTTCCCTGCTAGCAAAATTCCTATATATCATTGACAAAACCCCATGACCTGCCCTAGCAGCCTGTCTACATTGCTCAGAAAACTTCATATCTGACTGCACAATTACTCCCAGGTCTTTTTCATTTTCTACCACCTTAAGTGTAGTACCACACAGTTGGTACGTTTCTCTGGGGTTACTTCTACCCATATGCAGTACTTTGCATTTGTCAAGGTTAAACTTCAGTTGCCACTTCTTAGCCCATCTGCCCAAATTATCTAGATCCTGTTGCAGTAGCACACTGCCATTACTGTCATTAACAACCCTGCCAACCTTCGTGTCATCTGCAAACTTCGACATTAAGCCTGATATACCTTCATCAATATCATTGATAAATATACAAAACAACAGTGGCCCCAACACCGAACCCTGTGGGACTCCACTAATAACATTAGTCCACGAAGAGCAGCACCCATTGATTACCACCCTCTGTCTTCTCCCACTTAACCATCCTTTTATCCATTGCAGCAACTTACCCTTAATACCATTCTGCTCCAATTTGTACAGTAGTCTTCCATGCGCAACAGTGTCAAAAGCTTTCCTGAAATCCAAGTATATGATATCAAAATTATTTTTTGCATCCAGTTCCTTTGTGACCACATCATAATAACCAATCAAATTTGTCAGACAAGACTTTCCCTTAACAAACCCATGCTGTGTCTGAATTATTGCTGCAGTCTTGTCTAGATGATCCTGCAATGCATCTTTAACCAGTGACTCCATTATTTTACCCGGAACAGAAGTTAAACTAACTGGTCTGTAATTATTCGTGTCACCCTTCGAACCTCCTTTGTGAATTGGGGATACATTTGCACATCTCCAGTCCGTGGGAACCTCTCCTGAGTCCAAGGATGCTCTCATAATTATGGCTAAGGGTTTGCTTAGTTGCTTTGCCGCCTCCTTTAATATAACTGGATAGATCCCATCCGCCCCAGGTGCCTTTCTTATGTTTAACTTCAACAATTTCTCCTCCACTTTGCTCTCAGTTATTACAAAATCATTAAGCACACTGCTACAATTTGATAACCTTCTTCCATTTTCAAACTGTAATGATTCCTCACGTGTGAATGTAGATGCAAAATACTCATTCAGTTTGTTTGCTATCTGAGCAGGATCATCAACAGTCGAACCATCGATGTCAAGTGGACCAATCATATTCAGCCCCTTCCTTTTAGAGTTTATATAAGTAAAGAAATCCTTGCTGTTTTTCTTAGCATCTTTTGCCAAAGATTTCTCGTAATCCGCCTTTGCCTGCCGAACCTCCTTTGTGACCTGATTACAGACTAGCTTATATCTGCTACAGGCTTCTGCGTCGCCTGATAATTTATATGCATCCCATGCATTTTTCTTCTCTGTCACGAGTCTCATTAGTTCATTTGATAACCATTTAGGCCTAAACCTTGAACAATATTTCTTCATCGGTATGAAAAGTCTAGTAGCTTCCACGATTAATTCCTTGAATGCTTCCCACTTAGAATTTACTGTTTGGAACATCGTCAGTCGATCCCACTGTACAGAATTTAAAAACTGTCTGAGACCACTGTACTCCCCTTTACGGAAGCAAAAACCCTTTCCTTTACCCCTGACGGTAGTTACCTCTTTGAGTAAATCCCACTTCAGCACACTGTGATCACTGCCACCTAGTGGTTCCTTTATCTGCAAATTCTTAATACACGAATGATCACTGCTGATAACCAGATCAAGAGTATTACTTTCTCTGGTTGCCTCTCGAACATGCTGCTGCAGAAAACAATCATCCAATAAATCCACAAAAGTCTGACTAGTGTGTGAGTGACCAACCCACAAGTTCCAGTCAATATCTGGGAAGGTTAAAATCCCCCATTATAAGACATTCTGATTTACTGGCCCACTCTATTTCTCTGTACAATTGTTCATTGTACTCATTCGAGTCATTAGGCCTATAACACACTCCTACTCTTATTTTTGCTTTTGCAGTGCTTATGTCACACCAAACTGACTCAACAGTGCACTGTCCATCTATATCAACTGGATGCACTTCTCTTGATTTTATGTTTTTCTTAATTAACAGCATAACACCTACTCCCTTTCTGTCCTGTCTATCCTTTCTGTACACATTGTACTCCCCAAATTCCAGTTCTGCATTCCTTATATCTTTGTGACACCACGTCTCTGCTATCCCAACAATATCCGCCTTTGATGTCTTGACCAACACTTCAAATTCATCAAATTTATTTACTATACTTCTAGCATTGGTATACATGCAAGCATACATGCTCCTATGCCTAGTCCTCGTTACCCTAACACATCCCATATACCCAACTATTCCAGGATGACTGCCATCCATCCCTGAAACCCCCAACACCCCTCGCTCCAGGTCGCTTCTTATTCCTAGCATTGGTGTATACTTGCGTATACACCAATGCTAGGAGTTTGGTAAATAAATTTGATGAATTTGAGGTATTACTCAAAACATCAAAGTCAGATATTGTTGGGATATCAGAGATGTGGTGTCACACAGATATAAGGAATGCAGAACTGGAATTTGGGGAATATAATATGTACAGGAAGGATAGGAAGGGAGGAGGGGTTATGCTATTAGTTAAGAAACACATAAAATGCAAGGAAGTGAAGCCAGTCAACATCGTTGAACAGTGCAGTGTCGAGTCAGTTTGGTGTGACATAAACATTGGTGTGTGTTATAGGCTTAATGACTCTGATGAGTATAATAAGAAACTGTACAGGGAAATAGTGGGCCAGTAAATCAGAGAGTCTTATAACGGGGGAATTTTAATTTCCCAGATATTGACTGGAATTTGTGAGTTGGTCATTCACACACTAGCAAGGCTTTTGTGGATTTATTGGATGATTGTTTTCTATATCAGCATGTTTGGGAGGCAAGTAGAGGGACTAATACTCTTGATCTGATTATCAGTAGTGAATATTCATGCATTAAGAATCTGCAGATAAAGGAACCACCAGGTGTAGTGATCACAGTGTGCTGAAGTGGGATTTACTCAAAGAGGTAACTACAATCGGGGTAAAGGAAAGGGTTTTTGCTTTTGTAAAGGCGACTACGATGGTCTGAGACAGTATTTAAATTCTATACAGTGAGACCAACTAATGATGTTACCAGCAGCAAATTCAAAATGGGAAGCATTCGATGAACTTATCTTGGAAGCAACTAGGCTTTACATACAAACTAAGAAATATTGTTCAAGGTTTAGGCCTAAATGGATGTCAAATGAACTAATGAGACATATGGCAGAGAAGAAAAATGCATGGGATACATATAAATTAATGGGTGACATACAAGCCTATGATAGATATAAGCAGGTCTGAAACCAAGTCACAAAGAAGATTAGGCAGGCGAAGGCAGATTACAAGAAATCTTTGGCAAAGAATGCTAATTAAAACAGCAAGGATTTCTTTATAAACTCTAAAAGGAAGGGGATGAATCTGATTGGTCCACTTTATATTGATGGTTCGACTGTTGATGATCCCTGAGATAGCAAACAAACTGAATGAATATTTTGCATCTACATTCACACATGAGGAGTTATTAAGGATTGAAAATGCCAGGTTATCAAATTGTAGCATGGTGTTTAATGATTTTGTAATAACTGAGAGCAAAGTGGATGAGAAATTGTTGAAGTTAAACATTAGAAAGGCACCCGGGTTGGATGGGATCTATCCAGTTATATTAAAGGAAGTAAGCAAACCCTTAGCCATAATTATGAGAGCTTCTTTGGACTCAGGGGAGGCACCCATGGACTGGAGAAGTGCAAATGTGACCCCAATTCACAAAGGAGGATCAAAGAGCGACACAAATAATTGTAGACCTGTTAGTTTAACTTCTGTTCCAGGAAAATTAATGGAGGCACTGGTTAAAAAAGCACTGCAGGATCATCTAGACAAGACTTCAGTTATAGCTCGGACACAGCATGGTTTTGTTAAGGGAAAGTCTTGCCTGACCAATTTGATTGGATACTATGATGTGGTCACAAAGGAACTTGATGCAGGGAATAACTTTGATATCATATATTTGGATCTTAGAAAGGCTTTTGTTACTGTTGCACATGGAAGACTGCTGAACAAATTGGAGCAGTGTGGCATTTGAGGCAAATTGCTATGGATTAAAGGATGGTTGAGTGGAAGACGACAGAGAGTGGTAATCAATGGACACTGCTCATCGTGGATTAATGTTATTAGTGGAGTCCCTCAGGGTTCAGTGTTTGGTCCATTGTTGTTTTCTGTATTTATAAATGATATTGATGATGGTATATTAAGCTTAATGTCCAAGTTTGCAGACGATACGAAGGTTGGCAGAGTTGTTAAGGACACTAATGACAGTACGCTGCTGCAACAGGATCTACAAAAGTTGAGCAGATGGGCTGAGAGGTGGAAAATGAAGTTTAAAATTGACAAATGTAAAGTACTACATATGGGAAACAGTAACCCCAGAGCAACGTTTCAACTCTGTGGTACTAAACTGGGGGTAATTGTGCAAGCAGATATGAAATTTTCTGAGCAGTGCAGACAGTCTGCAAGAGTAGCTCATGGTGTCTTGTCAGTGATATACAGGAATTTTTCTAGCAGCGATAAGGAGGTGATTATCCCCTTGTATAAGGCATTGGTCAGGCAAGGTCACACCTTGAGTACTGTATACAGGTCTAGAGGCCTCATTTCAAGAAGGATGTAGATCTGCTGGAACGAGTACAGAGAATGGCAACAAGATTAGTGAATGGAACAAAGGGTTGCTCTTATGAAGAAAGGCTTAAGTTTTGCGAATTACAGTGTCTGGAGACTAGTCACCGGCAAGGTGATCTGATAGAAGTGTATAGTCTTGAATGGTTTGAGCATTCTCAATGCCTATGTGATTCCTCCTCTTGCTCAGAATAATCACCTGAGAGAGCATAAATTCAAACTGAGAAAAGACAGATGTAGGATAGATGTGCGGGAATTTGCCTTTAGCCAGCGGGTAGTTGATTGGTGGAGCAGACTTCCAACCTTTGTTGCGGAAGTTGATAGGCTAAATAAATTAAAGGCTGAACTAGACAGGATTTGGAATGAACGGAGGGGTGAAATGGGAAACTTTTTTTTTTTTTTTTTTTGGCTTATGCTGCATAAGCTTGCTTTCTTGCATCATATGCCTCTGCTAATGCTAATTATCTGACCAAGGAATTAAGTTTAATTTCTTTGGAGCATCACCACCAGAGACTAAGGAAGTCATATCTATGGCTGCTGGTTTCACTAAAACGTCTCTAATACTGTAAGATTACTCAGCCCTAGCAATCCTCCAGGCTACTTCAAAGGATGACTCTGTTATTTTTTTTAAAGAAGCACTAAGATTACAGGGTACATCAGGCATCATTGTATTCTTCTTTTGCCAAAATTCAAATGACATGTTTTTGAGCTGAGTATGATTTGCCCTAAGATATTTTTGAAGTTTTGAAGCTTTCAAAGCTTAATTCGAAAGAACTTTATGGTATTGAAAACACAGTGGTCTTGCTTTATCATTTGCTTTTGTTTCTTTGAAGCCAAAATTAATGAATTCTTCTTTAAATTCGTTTTTTTTGGATGAGACATGGTCATTCATATTTTTCTAAAAATTAATAGGGAGTAGTAATTAGTAGTCCTTTGCTGCTTTAGTTATGAATAATTTATAATAAAATGTTTTTGCAATATAAGAATAAAAATTCTTATATTGTTCACCCATCTGTACTCTCCATTCTTGGAGGGTACGAATGGGTGAACCGTGGTTTTTTTTTTTTTTTGGCTGATGCTATATAAGCTTGCTTTCTTGTGTCATTTGCCATTATTATTACTACTACTACTACAATGATATAAAATAAGCTTGCTAGCAACTATCAAGGAAGAAATGGCAACACACAATGTTAGAAGATACTAACATGGAATATACAGGGTGTCTCAAAAATATTGGTACAAACGTTTAGGGGAGGTAGGTAACATCTAAAGGAATGTGAATTGTATAGGAACCCATAACTGGAAACGTCACCATAAGTCGGTAGACAGCGCTGTTCATCAGTTCGCGAGAGGAAAAATTTCTGGTTTACTCATTCAAGCAGTAGTCGCCGCATGAAGAGCATGCATCGATATACAAACTGTGAGCTGAGCCACTCAACGAATTTATGGAGAACTCTTCCCAGACAGACAAGTACTGGACCACCGTTTGTTTGCGCATGTGCATCAAAATTTGTGCGATTATGAGTCATTTAGAGGTAACAGGAGTAGTGCAGGCAGATCACGTTTGACGTGAACTTCCACCATGGAATAAAGTGTGTTGAATGCCGTCCAGAATAATCCTACTACCAGCACACATGCCATTGCCTCTGCCTTAGGAGTGTCTCGTTGCAGTGTACAGCATGTCTGGCACCACGATTCCTTACACCCCTTTCATCTCCAAAGGGTTCAGTTACTGCTCCCCCAAGATCATCCTGCACGTGTGGCTTTTGCGCCGTGGGTTCTCCAAGCAAGTGTTCAAGACTTGAATTTTCCAGCCTATGTTTTGTTCATCGATGAGGCTTATTTCACTCGGAAAGGCTTATTCAATCAGCGCAATGCTCATGTGTGGGCTCACGACAACCCACACGGGGTGCGCCCCCCATGCGGCACAACATCGCTTCGCAATAAATGTGTGGGCAGGTATGGTCGGTGACTGCTTAGTCGGCTCATACCTGTTACCATCCCGCATGAACTCCGCTAAATATCGGATATTTCTTGAACAAGTTCTACCAGGGTTACTTGACAATGTTCCAGCATATGTGAGACGCAACATTTGGTTTCTACATGATGCGGCGCCTGCCCATTATAGAAGGTGTGTTCGTGACCATTTGAACAGGCGTTTTGGGTTTCAATGTATTGGCCATGGTGGACCCGTTGCCTGGCCCCCAAGCTCACCTGATTTATCGAGCCTTGATTTCTTTCTGTGGGGGGGGCCCTCAAATCTATCGTGTATGAATCGCCTGTGGAGACAGAAATGGATCTCGTGGCGAGACGCGGCTGCGCTGCTGCTACTGTGAAAGAAACTCCAGGTGTGTTCGACCGTGTCCGCCAATCCATGCTGTGTCGGTATCACGCATGCATAGCATCTCATGGTGGAACCTTTGAGCATCTGTTGTAACATCATGAAATGCATCCATCTTGTACTCCATTGTTAATATTTGTTTGCCACTAATTACTTTCTTGTATCATTTCTGCTTCTTGTGCCTCTGCTACTTCTTCTTTCCCGTGATGTTTCCGGTTATGGGTTCCTATGTGATTCACATTCCTTTAGATGTTACCTACCTCCCCTAAACATTTGTACCAATATTTTTGAGACACCCTGTATAATGATGTCACCACTGTTGCTAATTCATATAACTTAGGCACTAATTAAACTAAACTAACACTACAATTACCTTTTGATGAGAGCAATGAGTCATTTACAAACATGAATTAACACTAATTTGCAGATAAAGGAACCACTAGGTGGAAGTGATCACAGTGTACTGACGTGTATCAGGTGTAAAGAAAAGGGCTTTTGCTTCTGTAAAGGTGACTACAGTGGTCTCATACAGTTTTTAAATTCTGTACAGTGGGATCAAGTGATGATGTTACCAACAGCAAATTCTAAGTGAGAAGCATTCAAGGAATTATGGAAGCTACTAAAAGTTTCATGCCTATTAAGAAATATTGTTCAAGGTTTAGGCTTAAATGGTTGTCAAATGAACTAATGACACTCGTGGCAGAGAAGAAAAATGCATGGGATACATATAAATTATCAGGCTACACAGAAACCTATGGCAGATATAAGCTAGACTGTAATCAAGTCACAAAGGAGGTTAGGCAGGCGAAGGCAGATTACAAGAAATCTTTGGCAAAGGATGCTAATTAAAACAGCAAGGATTTCTTTACTTATATAAACTCTAAAAGGAAGGGGATGAATCTGATTTGTTCACTTGATATTGATGGTTCGACTGTTGATGATCCCTCATATAGCAAACAAACTGAATGAGTATTTTGTATCTACATTCACACATGAGGAGTTAAGGATTGAAAATGCCAGAAGGTTATCAAATTGTAGCACGGTACTTAATGATTTTGTAATAACTGAGAGCAAAGTGGAGGAGAAATTGTTGAAGCTAAACCTAAGAAAGGCACCTGGAGTGGATGGGATCTATCCAGTTATATTAAGGGAGGAAGCAAAGCAACTAAGCAAACCCTTAGCCATAATTATGAAAGCATTCTTGGACTCAGGGGAAGTTCCCACAGACTGAAGATGTGCAAATGTATCCCCAATTCACAAAGGGGGGGATCAAAGGATGACACAAGTAATTACAGAGCAGTTAGTTTAACTTCTGTTCTGGGTAAAATAATGGACACCCTGGTTAAAGATGCCTTGCACGATCATCTAGACAAGACTACAGCAATAATTCAGACACAGCATGGGTTTGTTAAGGGAAAGTCTTGTCTGACAAATTTGATTGGATATTATGATGAGGTTACAAAGGAACTGGATGGAAAAAATAATTTTGATATCATATACTTGGAGTTCAGGAAAGCTTTTGACACTGTTGCCCACGGAAGACTACTGTACAAAGCAGAATGGTATTAAGGGTAAGTTGCTACAATGGATAAAGGGTGGTTGAGTGGGAGAAGACAGAGGGTGGTAATCAATGGGTGTTGCTCTTTGCGGACTAATATTATTAGTGGAGTCCTACAGGGTTCGGTGTTGGGTCCACTGCTTTGTATATTTATCAAAGATATTGATGAAGGTATATCAAGCTTAGTGTCCACGTTTGCAGATGATACAAAGATTGGCAGGGTTGTTAATGACAGTGTGCAATTATTGTCATTATTGCAACATTGCTTATGCTCAATGCTCTTTATTCATGAGGAATGAGCATAGCTCATGCTCATTGCTCAACATTGCTCATTATTGCTCATGCGCTTGCAACAGGATCTAGAAAATTTGGAAAGAAGGGCTCAGAAGTGACAACTGAAGTTTTTAACATTGACAAATGCAAAGTACTGCATATGGGTAGAAGTAACCCCAGAGGAACGTACTAACTGTGTGGTACTACACTTAAGGTGGTAGAAAGAGACTGCTGGGAGCCATTGCGGTACAAGTAAACACATGGGTTGTGTTAGGGTAGCTAAGAATAGAAACAGGTGCAGGTATACTTGCGTGTACACCAATGCTAGGAGTTTAGTAAACAAATTTGATGAATTTGAGGTATTGCTCAAAACATCAAAGGCAGATATTGTTGGGATATCAGAGACGTGGTGTCACACAGATATAAGGGATGCAGAACTGGAATTTGGGGAGTACAACGTCTACAGAAAGGATAGACAGGATAGGAAGGGGGGAGGGGTTATGCTATTAGTTAAGAAACACATAAAAACCAAGGAAGTGAAGCCAGTCGACATCGCTGGACAGTGTGCAGTGTTGAGTCAGTTTGGTGTGACATAAGCATTGGGAGATCAAAATTGAGAGTAGGAGTGTGCTATAGGCCTAATGACTCTGATGAGTATAAAAAGAAACTGTACAGGGAAATAGAGTGGGCCAGTAAATCAAAGAGTCTTATAATGGGAGATTTTAATTTCCCAGATATTGACTGGAATTTGGGGGCTGGTCACTCACACACTAGCAGGGCTTTTGTGGATTTATTGGATGATTGTTTTCTACATCAGCATGTTCGGGAGGCAACTAGAGGGAGTAATACTCTTGATTTGATTATCAGCAGTGATTTTTCATGCATTAAGAATCTGCAGATAAATGAACCACTAGGTGGCAGTGATCACAGTGTGCTGAAGTGGGATTTACTTAAAGAGGTAACTACCATTAGGGGTAAAGGGAAGGGTTATTGCTTCCGTAAAGGCGACTACGATGGACTGAGACAGTATTTAAATTCTATACAGTGAGACCAACTGATGATGATACCAACAGCAAATTCAAAATGGGAATCATTCAAAGAACTTATCTTGGAAGCTACTAGGCTTTACATACCAACTAAGAAATATTGTTCAAGGTTTAGGCCAAAATGGATGTCAGATGAACTAATGAGGCATATGGCAGAGAAGAAAAATGCATGGGATACTTACAAATTAACACATGACACAGAAGCCTATGATAGATACAAGTTGATATGCAACCAAGTTACAAAGGAGGTTAGGCAGGCGAAGGCAGATTACGAGAAATCCTTGGCAAGGGATGCAAACAAAAACAGCAAAGAGTTCTTTACTTATGTAAACTCTAGAAGGAAGGGGATGAATCCGATTGGTCCACTTGATATTGATGGGTCAACTGTTGATGATCCTGCTCAGGTAGCTAACAAACTAAATGACTACAAAGGGTACTAGGAAAGTTTTGCAATACAGCTTTGTTTATTTAATTTTTTCAAAGTAATTTCCTCTACATTCAATACAACTCTCCATCCTCCGAAACCAATCTTTAAACCAGTTCTGCCAAGTTTCACTAGGGAGTAAAGCACACTCGTTGTCCCAAGCCCGTAGAAGGTCCTCATCACTGGAAAACTGCCTCCCTTTTAGCTTCATTTTCACATGCGGGAACAGTGCAAAGTCACAGGGAGCAAGGTCTGGACTGTAGGGAGGGTGCTCGAGAAGATTCAGTCCTGTCGTGGTCAAATATTCGGTGCAGGCTTTGGCGCGGTGAGCTGGAGCATTATCGTGATGGAGGTACCAGGTGTCCATTCTTGACTTTGTCCGCAGGTTCTTCATAGATCCAATGACTTTAGGCAGGCATTGTTCAGTATACCACTTAGCTGTGACTGTCTTCTGCATGTCCAAAACGACACGTTCCACAATTCCACTCGATTTGAAAAATACAGCTATCATTTTCTTCTTTACAGATCGGGATTTTCTGACAATTACGGGTGTGTCGTCATCATCCAAGACCCAAACTTTGTTTTGAGCCTTGGTCGGCAGATCGTAATAGTACAGCCAAGTCTCGTCACCTGTCACGATGTTCACATACCGAGATTGTCCCTTATCAAACTTTTTTAACATCTCCCGGCACCAAGTCACACGTCGTGTCATCTGCTCTTCAGTCAGTTGATGCGGCACCCAGAGAGAACAAAGTTTCTTCACGTGCAAATGATCTTGTAGAATCAAACGAATTGCTGGTGCATTTAGGCCCAAAGTATCCTCTATCTGTTGGTAGGTCACTCGCCTGTTTTCGTCAAGCATTTTCCTCACAGCAGTAACGTTTTCCTCCGTAACTGACGTTCGTGGCCTTCCCGGCCTCTCAGAATCCTCCAGAGTGAAATTTCCCCTTTGGAATTCTCTATACCACCTGAATATCGTTGTACGATGTGGACAATCATCATATAGTGCAAGAGTCATTTCTTCTAAGCACTGGTCTATTGTTAAACCATGCACGAAATTATACCGCAAAACTGTCCTTATCTCATTTCGTGACCACGATGCCATCGCAAGCACTTTACACTCTCACTACTAATGAATAACTGAGCCCATCGACTTGGCGCGGCGGCTACTATGCATGTATGAACATGTCTCAACATGCAGCAACAAGCAGCTTCCTGTGATTCATTGTTGCGTCATATTGCAAAACTTTCCTAGTACCCTTTGTATTTTGCATCGACATTCACACATGAGGAGTTATTCAGCAAGGGGAATGCCAGAGGTGTATTCAACTCTAGCAGTAAGCTACAGAATCTTGAAATAAATGGGAGTAAAGTGGAGGAGAAATTGTTGAAGATAAACACAAGAAAGGCACCCAGGGTGGATTAGATCTATCCAGTTATATTAAAGGAGGCAGCAAAGGAAGTAAGCAAACCCTTAGCCATAATTATGAGAGCTTCCTTGGACTCAGGGGAGGTACCCATAGACTGGAAATGTGCAAATGTGACCCCAATTCACAAAGGAGGATCAAAGGCTGACACAAGTAATTATAGACCTGTGAGCTTAACTTCTGTTCCAGGAAAATTAATGGAGGCACTGGTTAAAGAAGCACTGCAGGATCATTTAGACAAGACTTCAGTTATAGCTCTGACACAGCATGGTTTTGTTAAGGGGAAGTCTTGCCTGACCAATTTGATTGGATACTATGATGCAGTTACAAAAGAACTGGATTTTGATACTGTTGCACATGGAAGACTGCTACGCAAAATGGAGCAG
This sequence comes from Mastigoproctus giganteus, assembly GCF_048544385.1. Lineage (NCBI taxonomy): Eukaryota > Metazoa > Arthropoda > Arachnida > Uropygi > Thelyphonidae > Mastigoproctus > Mastigoproctus giganteus. Next base: position 12,789,970 of record NC_143579.1, read on the forward strand.
TGTGACATTGGAGGCAAATTGCTGCTATGGATAAAGGGGTGGTTGAGGGGGAGAAGACAGAGAGTGGTAATCAATGGACACTGCTCATCGTGGACTAATGTTATTAGTGGAGTCCCTCAGGGCTCAGTGTTGGGTCCATTATTGTTTTCTGTATTTATAAATGATATTGATTTTTTTTTTTTTTTTTTTATGAAAACCCCAAACATGAAAGGTATCAAAACCTATAGTACTTAGTACCGTGCATGGGTTGAAGGAGAAGTATGGGGGGAGAGGGATGCCGGAAACTTTGCTCTAGAGACTAAACATGGGTTTCACCACTTCAAGCTTCCAATAAGCAAAGTGGTGGTATTTCACCGGTTGATGAAAGTCATCTACCACCTGTTTTGATAACTATTATAATAGCAATAATTAAAAACAGATACATAATTAAGGTTTTCCCTGAGACTTCAATAATTTTTAAATTCCCCAAGTTCCAGGTAAATCTGTCTTAAGTTTTCACTGAGTTTTTCTGGTAAATTCAGAGTTTTTCAGGTAAATCTGCCTTTCTATTACAGCCAAACACACATCAGATATGTACATGTGATGTGGACCTGCTTTGCTGAGAACTAAAGAAAAACCCAACTCTTTCTGTTCTTGTATTTTCTGGTGGGGATCAGTTTTTGGTTCACCTTACATAGCTCTATCCTTGAAAGCAGAGCAGTAAACATAATATTTTCTCTTTGAATGGGAAAAATTCTGAGGCAAAATCTACATGCTGTGCAAGTAGCAACACACTATAACCAGTATAATGGTGTGCTGTGTTCAAAAGCCTGTACTCAAACTCGTGAATGAGACTATGGATAACTTAAGGAGAGAGGATTTTCCACAACTAAGTTTTGGTTCATAGGAATGGTGATGTTGTTAAGTGTCACAGATGACAGTTAAGTGATGATGGTATATCAAGCTTAATGTCCAAGTTGCAGACGATAGAAAGGTTGGCAGGGTTGTCAAGGACACTACTGACACTATGCTGCTGCAACAGGATCTGGAAAGGTTGAGCAGATGGGCTGAGAGGTGGCAAATGAAGTTTAACATTGACAAATGTAAAGTACTACACATGGGAAACAGCAACCCCAGAGCAACGTATCAACTCTATGGTACTACACTGACAGTGGTAGAGAATGAAAGGGACTTGGGGGTGGTTGTGCAGGCAGATATGAAGTTCTCTGAGCAGTGCAGACGGGCGGTAAGAGTAGCTCATGGAGTATTGTCAATGATATACAGGAATTTTTCCAGCAGGGATAAGGAGGTGATTATTTCCTTGTATAAGGCAATGGTCAGGCCACACCTAGAGTACTGTATACAGGTCTGGAGGCCTCATTTCAAGAAGGATGTAGAGCTGCTGGAACGAGTACAGAGAGGGGCAACAAGATTAGTGAATGGAACAAAGGGGTGCTCTTACGAAGAACGCTTAAGTTTTGCAAATTACAGTGTCTGGAGACTAGGCACGAGCGAGGTGATCTGATAGAGGTATATAAAGCCTTGAATGGTTTGAGCATGCTCAATGCTGATGGGATTCTTCCTCTAGCTCAGAATAATCACCTGAGAGGGCATAAATTCAAATTGAGGAAAGACAGATGTAGGATAGACGTGCGGAAATTTGCCTTTAGCCAGCGGGTGGGTGGTTGGTTGGTGGAACAGACTTCCATCCCTTGTTGTGGAGGTTGATAGCCTAAATAAGTTTAAGGCTCAGCTGGTCAGGTATTTTAAACGAACAGAGGGGTGAAGTGGAAGTGGTTTTTTTTTTTTTTTTTTTGGCTGATGCTGCATAAGCTTGCTTTCTTGCATCAAATGCCTCTACGAATGCTAATGCTAATGATCTGATCTGAAAATGAAAAAGACCTGGGACTAATTGCGCAGTCAGATATGAAGTTTTCTGAGCAATGCAGACAGGCTGGCAGGCCGGCCTGGTCATGGGGTTTTGTCAAATGATATACAGGAATTCTGCTAGCATGGAAAAGGTGATTGTTCCTTTGTATAAGGGAATGGTGAGATCATGCCTTGAGTACTGCATACAGGTCTGGAGGCCTCATTTTAGGAAGAATATACATTTGCTTGAGCTTGTATAGAGAAGGGCAACAAGATTGGTGAAGGGAATGAAGGGATTCTCTTACGAAGAGAGGCTTAAGGTCTGCGAATTGTAGTGGCTGGAGACTAGGCACTTGTGAAGGTGATCTGATTGAGGTGTATAAAGCTTTGAATGAGTTGAGCACGCTGAATTCTGATGCGATTCTTCAACTTGTTCAGATTACGAACCTAAGGGGGCATAAATTCAAATTGAGGAAAGACAGATGTAGAATAGATGTGCAGAAATTTGCCTTTTGCCAGTGGCTGGTTAATTGCTGGAACAAACTTCCATCTGTCATTGTGGAAGTTGATAGTTTAAATAAATTTAAGGATGAACAGGACAAACATTTGGAGGGAATTATTGTGTAATTTTTTTTTTTATTTTTTTTGGCTGATGCTGCATAAGCTCATGTGCTTGCTTTCTTGCATCACATGCCACTACTACTACTACTAAAATGCATGCAAATATACAATTCTGATGGCCAAATGCAAGCCGATATCCAATATTAGCAGATAACATGATTCATCACGTTGTTATCAGAGATTATTCAGGCATAATTTATTTCCAGCTGAATTTGACATATAATCGTGAGGAGGACTTCTCAGCCCAGTTGAAAGGCTTCGTGGCCCATTTTTGGGGCACGGACTGAGTTTGGGGACCACTGCCCTACATAATATCCATGACTGGCTTGGCTAAGTAGGGCCTTTTCTCAGATACCATGGTGGTATGTGGGAAAACCCTTGGAGCTACATGTACAGATACACAATGCAGTGCAATACAGAGACACAATGCAGTGCAGTAATAAGAAAAGGAAAAGGGGGAGCATTACATGGTCTAATGGGATCCAAACAACACTAGCATTTATGTGGGCTCACTAAGAGTTGCTAAAAACACAAAGAAACATACATTTATATGCATCGTACACTGATGGTAGGAGTTAACAGTAAATCAATTTGTTGAGTTTGAAGTATTGGTTAAGTCATAAAATGCCATGTCATATCACATTCAAATGAAAAACAAAAACCTGGAGACATATGGGAATGTTTTGTGAGATTTAATAGAGTGGATGTTAAAAAGTTTATATTTCATTAGATGTTGTTGTAATTGGAATAATCTGTGTTCTGAGTGGTCCAAGGTGATCTTTTGCTGAAATTGAAGTTTCCGGATTGGTAATGAGAACTTAAATTTCTCTCAGTGGAAGAGTTTGATAATTTTGGCCTTTACTAGTATTAATTCATTTGGTTATGGATCACTGAATGTTGTCATCCAGTCAATATGAGTTTAAGGTTAGTAAGTTTGCAAATTATTAAAGTGCTTGGATATAATCCTAAACATCTCTTCATGTTGATGAAAATGGGTTGATCTGGGAGAAAAAAGATTTCCCACAGAATATGCATCACAAAGGAAGAGAGCTTTCCAAATCATTCTTCTGAGAATCGACTGACTTCTTTTGCATTAGCATTAGTAGAGGCATTTGGTGCAAGAAAGCAAGCTTATGCAGCATCAGCCAAAAAAAAAAAAAATAAATAAAATAAATAAGTAAATAAAAAATAACCACTTCCACTTCACCCCTCTGTTCGTTCGAAATACCTGTCCAACTGAGCCTTAAACTTATTCAGGCTATCAACCTCCATGACAAGGGATGGAAGTCTGTTCCACCAACCAACCACCCGCTGGCTAAAGGCAAATTTCCTCACGTCTATCCTACATCTGTCTTTCCTCAATTTGAATTTATGCCCTCTCAGATGATTATCCTGAGCAAGAGGAAGAATCCCATCAGCATTGAGCATGCTCAAACCATTCAAGGCTTTATACACCTCTATCATATCACCTCGCTGGTGCCTAGTCTCCAGACACTGTAATTTGCAAAACTTAAGCCTTTCTTCATAAGAGCACCATTTTGTTCCATTCACCAATCTTGTTGCCCTTCTCTGTACTCGTTCCAGCATCACTACAGCCTTCTTGAAATGAGGCCTCCAGACCTGTATACAGTACTCTAGGTGTGGCCTGACCATTGCCTTATACAAGGGAATAATCACCTCCTTATCCCTGCTAGAAAAATTCCCATATATCATCGACAATACACCATGAGCTACTCTTGCAGCCCGTCTGCACTGCTCAGAAAACTTCATATCTGCCTGCACAACCACCCCCAGGTCCCTTTCATTCTCTACCACTGTTAGTGTAGTACCACAGAGTTGATACATTGCTCGGGGGTTGCTGTTTCCCATATGTAGTACTTTACATATGTCAAAGTTAAACTTCATTTGCCACCTCTCAGCCCATCTGCTCAACCTTTCCAGATCCTATTGCAGTAGCATAGTGTCAGTAGTGTCCTTTACAACCCTGTCAACCTTCGTATCGTCTGCAAACTTGGACATTAAGCTTGATATACCATCATCAATATCATTTATAAATGCAGAAAACAATAATGGACCCAATACTGAACCCTGAGGGACTCCACTAATAACATTAGCCCACGATGAGCAGTGTCCATTGATTACCACTCTCTGTCTTCTCCCCCTCAACCACCCCTTTATCCATTGCAGCAATTTGCCTCCAATGCTACACTGCTCCAATTTGTGCAGCAGTCTTCCATGTGCAACAGAATCAAAAGCCTTTCTAAGATCCAAGTATATAATATCAAAGTTATTCCCTGCATCCAGTTCTTTTGTGACTGCATCATAGTATCCAATCAAATTGGTCAGGCAAGACTTTCCCTTAACAAAACCATGCTTTCTCTGAGCTATAATTGAAGTCTTTTCTAGATGATCCTGCAGTTCTTCTTTAACCAGTGCCTCCATTAATTTTCCAGGGACAGAAGTTAAGCTAACAGGTCTATAATTACTTGTGTCGCCCTTTGATCCTCCTTTGTGAATTGGGGTCACATTTGCACATCTCCAGCCCATGGATACTTCCTCTGAGTCCAAGGAAGCTCTCATAATTATGGCTAAGGGTTTGCTTACTTCCTTTGCTGCCTCCTTTAATATAACTGGATAGATCCCATCCACCCCCAGGTGCCTTTCTTGTATTTATCTTCAACAATTTCTCCTCCACTTTACTCTCATTTATTACAAGATTATCTAGCTTAATGGCAGAGTTGAATACACCTCTGGCATTCCCCTCGCTGAATAACTCATGTGTGAATGTCGATGCAAAATATTCATTTAGTTTGTTAGCTACCTGAGCCTGAGCAGGATCATCAACAGTTGACCCATCAATATCAAGTGGACCAATCTGATTCATCCACTTCCTTCTAGAGTTTACATAAGTAAAGAACTCTTTGCTGTTTTTCTTTGCATCCCTTGCCAAGGATTTCTCGTAATCTGCTTTCGCATGCCTAACCTCCTTTGTAACTTGGTTACAGATCAACTTGTATCTATCATAGGCTTCTGTGTCACGTGTTAATTTGTATGTATCCCATGCATTTTTCTTCTCAGCCATGTCTCATTAGTTCATCTGACATCCACTTAGCCCTAAACCTTGAAAACAATATTTCTTAGTTGGTATGTAAAGCCTAGTAGCTTCCAAGATAAGTTCTTTGAATGCTTCCCATTTTGAATTTGCTGTTGGTAACATCATCAGTTGGTCCCGCTGTATAGAATTTAAATACTGTCTCAGTCCATCGTAGTCGCCTTTACGAAAGCAATAACCCTTCCCTTTACTCCTAATGGTAGTTACCTCTTTGAGTAAATCCCACTACAGCACACTGTGATCACTGCCACCTAGTAGTTCCTCTATCGGCAAATTCTTAATGCATGAAGAATCACTACTGATAATCAAATCAAGAGTATTACTCCCTCTAGTTGCCTTCCGAACATGCTGATGTAGAAAACAATCATTCAATAAATCCACAAAAGCCTTGCTAGTGTGTGTGACCAGCCCCCAAATTCCAGTCAGTATCTGGGAAATTAAAATCCCCCATTATAAGACTCTCTGATATACTGGCCCACTCTATTTCCCTGCACAATTTCTTATTATACTCATCAGAGTCATTAGGCCTATAGCACACTCCTACTCTCAATTTTGATCTCCCAATGCTTATGTCACACCAAACTGACTCGACACTGCACACTGTCCAGCGATGTCGACTGGCTTCACTTCCTTGGTTTTTATGTATTTCTTAACTAATAGCATAACCACTCCTCCCTTCCTATCCTGTCTATCCCTTCTGTAGACATTGCACTCCCCAAATTCCAGTTCTGCATTCCTTATATCTGTGTGACACCACGTCTCTGAAATCCCCACAATATCTGCCTTTGATGTTTTGAGCAATACCTCAAATTCATCAAATTTATTTACTAAACTCCTAGCATTGGTGTACACGCAAGTATACATGCACCTGTTCTTTTTCTTAGCTACTCTAACACAACCCATGTGTTTACTTGTACCCCAATGATTCTCAGCAGTCTCTGAAATATCCTGCATCTTATTTTCCAGGCTGCGGCTCATTCCAATAGAAGCAGTGCAAGAATCACTTTTACCTCTTCCAGTGGCTACTGTTAATCTATTAGTCCTTGTATCCCCCCCCCAATCTTGCAGTTTTCTGACCCACCTAACACTGCCTCGATAGCATCAGCAAACATTCTTGCACCCTTTCTATTTAAGTGTATCCCATCCCTGTAGAAGCAGTCTCTCCTGTTAACAAGTACAGACCAGGCTGAAAAAAATTCTACCCCTTGAACCTTGCACAATCCTTCCAGGGTCGAATTGATCGACAGGGCTCTCATCATATACTCCCTCCTATCGTGTCTGGGCAGAATTGCAGACACTTTCGAATTCAACCCTAATTCACGGCTTTTTTTTCAACAGTGACCTGTACTTGTTAAGTAATTCCGCCGGTCTCCTACTCTTAATATCATTAGTGCCAATGTGTACAATTATATCACCTTTTGTGCCCTTAAAAGATGATATCCGCTCTACAACGTCATCAGCCTTTGCCCCTGGCAGACATACCCTGGTCCTGTTCCACCTATCCATTTTACAAAGCATGTTTCCTGTTTCCCTGACAATAGAGTCACCAACAACTACTAGTTCCTTTGGGACCAGCGCATTCTGCCTTGGGGGCTGCTGCTGCTGTGTTGCGTGATGACCAGTGCAAGTTGTGCAATTATGCTGCAGATAGCAGCATAATTTCACATTTCTGATTGGTAAATAAAAACTTAAAGATATCCTCTATCATTCTGAATTGGTTTCAGATTTGTATCATATATCCTATTCACAATATACCATATTATATTATTCCTGTAATGTATATTTGATAAACACTATGTGATGCTTGACGTTATTTTCGATAACTGCTTTAGTGACAGTGGTGTCCAGCTTTTTGAGTGAGGAATGATGACAATTTTACTATGCTATCAAATACCACTTTTGTTCGGCAGTGAGAAATAGTGATCATTCCATAATTACATGTGCAAGTTTTTCGTGTATGCAGGTTTTCCCTTAGAATACTGGTCAATTTTCCGAGGCATTACACTGATTCTGCTAATTTTTAAAGAAATTTCTTACCGTTTGTGGAAATTCTATATGCAGAAATTTAAAAGTGAGGGATCTTGACAGATTAAAGGTGGTGTATCCTATTAATTAAAAAATAGTGTGAGAGCAAAAATGATGAATATGGAACTAGTAAGTGATGTAAAAATTCATAATGAAAATGAAATGCTGTAAACCAGCATTTCTCTATCTGGGGTCTGCGGACCCTTGGGGATTCGTAGACCAGCTTCAGAGAGTCCGCAAAATGGATCCTCTGGAACTGGTCAAATTATTCGTTCTATGTATAGCAAATTGATGATAAATAAAGTTATTATTATATATTTATGTAAAAATAAGATCGGTGTAGATACACCATAGATAACTCTTAAGAAACTACGATGGTAGTGTGGTAGGCATCATTTGCTCTAGCTCATGTTGTGCTCTTCATTCACAACGGGTTGCCATGGTATTGCACTACCTCGAATAAGTAACACTTCACTAATAGAGAAGACTACTGTTACTTATTCTCAGTGAGTACCACCACCCAGACGGCACCGTTTCAAAGCTATTGGTGGTACTCACTGTGAATAAGTAACAATAGTCTTCTCTATTAGTGAAGCATTACTTAATCGAGGTAGTGCAATACCATGGCAACTCATTGTGAAGGAAGAGCACAACATGAGCTAGAGCAAATGATGCCTACCACACTACCATCGTAGTTTCTTAAGAGCTATCTATGGTGTATCTACACCTATATTATATAGATATTAAACTCTTTACTCTTAAAGTATTATGCCTTATTGCATTTAGTTAATTTTAATTGAAAAAATAAGAATAAAGTTCAGTTGATTTAAACATAAAACTTTGAATTTTCTTTTCAGAAAACCCAGTGTTCATACATATATACACACAGATTACAAAATATAAGAGCGATAAAGCTCAATTTTTCCTATATAAATAATATTGTTAAATATAAGAGAACATCTCATACCTTTTTGTAGGAAAACCTTGTCGCATGTTGCTAATTTTATTTGAATTCGATTTTATATGGGGAGTGGATTTTATTAAGTATGTTACTTTACTTGTGAGCACAGATTGCAGCCGAAATAATCTCACTTATAAAGAAATTTAATCAAAAAGATTTTAATGTAGAATTTGACAATTGTCTTCGGTTTCCAGTCTGTTTATTGCTGGTTGGTTTAGTTTTGGGTGGGTTGGTGTGCGTCAGCTGCGCTTTGCTCTTCCTTCTTGGCAGTGAGTGGATAATGGTAACTGAATACAAGATTAGTTTTTAGAAAATTGTGTTAAATTAGCAATATTTTAATGGTTTATAATGCGTTTTTAACTTGGGCCTTTTACATAATGTATTAACCGGATTAATTGGATGTGAGTGTTGGGTTGAAGAATTTTCTTACAAAAAGGTATGAGATGTTTAACAACCTCTTATATTTAACAATAGAGACACAGAGAAACATATGCATATGTTATATATATTTATATATAAGGGTCTGCAAATTTTTTTTTTATTATTTTTGTAGGGATCCATAAACTTTTTGATTTTTTAAAGAGTCCGTAGATGTCAATAGTTTGGGAACCACTCCTCTAAACAAAGCCATTTATATTTATTTGTGGTGTTATTATTGAAATTAAACAATTTCATTGATTTAATCATACATCCACTTTTAATAAATAATAAATATTATTATTTATTAAAAGTGGTGTTATTTATTAAAAATTAACTAAAACACATGTACAATGATAATCAATAAAAAAAAAAAAAAAACTGAGCAAACGGCCAGTTACAGTGAAATTCATTTTTCTAAATTATTGAAACAGGCTACATGGACCTCTGCAAAGTGGACACTTCCTTCTTTCCCAATGGTGTCTGCTTTAGATATTTTTAATGAACCATCCTTATATGTACTTCTTGAAGGGTAGTTCATCTTTCAAGGATGGATATATGCACTGTATGATTAAATAAATGAAATTATTGTTTAAATAGTTTTTATTGGTGCTTGTTTAGTTAGTTTTGTGTTCAAGTTTTATGACTTCCACGGAACAAGTTATTGTAATGTGTGTATTACATATACACGTGCACACACACACACACACACACACACACACACACACACACACACACACACACACACACACACACACACACACACACACACACACACACACACACACACAGTGATTCCAAAAGGAACCAGTTAATGGCAGTTGCTGAGGGCCACTGCACATGTTTTGTAAAGAAATTAATAATAATAGACAAGAAACAATCATAAAACAGTTAATCAAAACTCGATTCTTTGTCCAAATGGCAGTTGAGCATTCTGGTCCTTTGCCAAAGCTATTGTCTGTGGTTTCTGTCCATCTGTACTCTAACCTCTTCTACAACCTGATGGTTCTCTTACATCCTCAGCTAAAGATGAAGCCATCTTACTATTGTGGTTACTTTCTCATTGGTTGATCTGTGGTGTTATTGTGTTTGTAGGGACTGTACATGGAGACTGAGGTGTTCCCTTTACTGTTAACTGCTGTACTGTTGGGACTGTTCAGGTTTGAGGAAAAGTTTACTTCATTGCGACCATTATTCCTGGTTTATACATCTACTTCCTGGATTGGACTTCTCCTCATTTTAACGTTCATAGTGGACCTGCAGGTGCATTTGGATCCTTTGAAGATCATCACAACCTTATGTTGGGACTTTATAGTATCGGATGCCTTCATGATATTGCATTGTGATATGGACATTACATTGAGAACGAATTGACCCCTCTACAAGGGAATCTGAGATAATTGTACATCAACATTGTTAGTGGTGCAGCATTGTAAATAGATTGTAGGGTTTCTGGGAAAGCTAGCTGGTACTGCATAGTATAATAATAATAATTAAAAAAAAAAACTTTACTTTTTTTTATATTGACAATCTTGGTAAATCATGTCCTAACATATCCAGTATACTTTCACTCGATGCTCTTCCCATGATTTTCTCTTAGAAGGATGTTAAAATAATTCTGAACAATCTTGACCAAGAAAGCTCCAGATTCTGTTGGCATTTTTTCATTTGTTCTCAAAACCTGTGCTCTTGAGCTTTCTTCTTTTCTATATTGCCTTTTTACACTTTATTCCACTGGTGTTCTTATTTCTGCTTGGAAATTTGCTAATATTCTAAGAAGGGTGATAAATTTCTCCCTTCCAATTATTGCCCCATTGCATTTACCTCTACTCTTCCCAAAGAATAGAGAAATACTTCAACCACCAACCCTTGAACTATTTTGAAACCTTTCGTCTGATCATGAGTTGCTGATATGGGTTCTCTCGATGTCACTTTACTGCTGTTATATCGACTTAGGCGCTCATCTTTGGATAAATTGGATGGAAAAATTTGGTGAAACTGAAGTAGTTGCTATTGTGTTTTAAGGCTTTTGATTGTGTTTGTCATAAAGTTTTTCTTTTAACTTCTCGACCAATGCTGATGTGCCCTCATGTTTCAGTTCTTTCTCCCACTCTTTTCCTCTTTTATATTAATTGCTGGTGATGGCACACTATATTCTGCTTTCCAATTTAAGAATTATCCCACCTTTCAGTGTGCAAAAACAGCTTCAACTTTTTGAATATCCATTATCAATTCCTTAAATGCTGATCTCTAGGTAATTCACCAGTGAGGAAAGAAAACTCATTTCTGTTTTATTTCTCATAAAGAAGAGTCTCCTGTTCCTCTGCTCATCTTTGATTGCGATTAGTTTTCTAGAACAATGACATCCCCACTAGGGATTACTCTGTCCTTTAATCTCTCTTGGCATAAGAACATCACAAATATTGCTTCCTCTGCATAAAAAAAAAATGGGTTTTCTTTTTTGCTCTTGGCATTACTTTTCTTCTAAACAACTATTTGTTATGGACAAACAGATCTACCTGACCACAGAATATAGTTCCCTGTCTGAGGCTTCTAGTCCCTGTTCAAAAGAGTTAATGACAAAAGAGTCAAGTTAATGACCCATCTCTTATAAAATCTCTCCATGAGACACTCAGTGTCTGGTGGAGAAATTTTATAAGATATTCAGTTTCTGTAGATACTTCCACGATACTATTCTTCTGAATTGGCATTGTAATTTTTTAGACCTATTCGAACAAACCTCAACTAGTCAGCATCTGTTCAACCTACAAACTCATAGAGCCAACTTTTCCTCTTCCTTATACATCCTCTATTTCTGTTCTCTGAAATAATCTTCCCTCATGTATATTTCCTGAAACATACTATCTAGAAATTCAAGTCAAGTTTTTTTCTGTCTTCTTAGCTTTCTACCCATGGAGCCCACAGTACTAAGTACTGTAGGTTCTAATGCCTTTTGTGTTTAGAGTTTTCAAAAAAAAATTTTTTTTTGAGCTGTAAAATTTAAACAAAACAGTTTTTAACTTTTTACAGCAACAGCAGCACTTTCGCTTCTGAACAAGAAGACCTATACTTGGCCACACAAAAGCAGTAATAGGGAAAAAAAAAAACATAGAAACACAAAGTCTGCAAGACTTTCACTGGCACATCCATAAATTTTGTTTGGAGGGTTACTCATACAATTCACATTGAAGTTTTTGTAATGCATAGCAGTACAGTTATATAGTATAAAATAAGTGTTCTTGAGGGTGGGGGATTACCAAGTCGCACGCAATTCTGAGAAAACAGTAGTTTTCAAACTACTTAAGCAGGACTTCATGTACAATCTGGAAAGTAACAGCCAACATTTCTGAAATGTTGACCAACACATAACAAAGATTTTGTTTCAATATTATATTACATTCAAATAAATAGAATTTGTAGTGTGATATCTGGTCATTTTATTGTAAATCATTCGAGTGTAAGAAAAGTAAGACCATGTGAGAACTTTACTTATATTTGTTCCAGTATATTCAGTCTGATTGAGGACAGTTAGGGACCCTATTTTCTTAATATTTCTAATGTTTCCACATAGGCAAAACCAGACATGGTTGTTGGTTGGTTAGTTGTTTTGAATTTGTGCTGAAGCAATAAAAGCTTGGAAGCAGTACTATATCTTGGCTGTAAATTGAATGTATTCTAAGTTCTGTTTTTTGTTAACATTTTTAGACAACTTTAATATTAGATAGCTATTGTATCTGAAACCAGTAAAGATTCTTGCATATTTTGAAACACACACACACACACACACACACACACACACACACACACACACACACATACACACACACACACACACAAGCTGTATTAACAAAACAATTAATACAGTTAGTGTGTTGATATTTTGCAAAGCCTTGATATAGGCCCTGTACATCAGGTATTCTTAATATTTTTTTAGCCCTTCCCTCCCAGTGAATCAACCAATAAAACCAAAATTACTCCCTTTTTGAAATGGCAGTAGAGTAAAAGAGAATGGTTATCAATTACTTTTATATAAGTTTATTATTTCTAATTAATCACATCATAAGTGGCATTTCAGAAAGAAACTTTTCATTGATTCACTAAATGTTTTTGTTTATACTCTGGTCTGACCAGAATATAAACTTATTGTATTGTATATGTATTCTAAACTCTACTCTGGTCAGTAGAGTTTACAATAAATTATCAATACAAACATTATTGGTATTTAGCAGTCATGGGCTTGATCCGAGTGCACTCAAAGAGCACATGCTACTGCACTCTCGTTCCTGATCACTCTGCTATGTCACTACTAAGTTGTTACTTATTAATTGAATCTAATGATGTATAATAAATTCATGATAAAAGGTGATCTCTCCTGAGATGGAAGTGTGGCTGTTTTTTTGATTACTTTGCATGCTGAATATCCTTAATACAGTGGAACTAACTCATGACATCTGAAATAATCTAAATTATTTCAGGTTAAAAACCACTGCCTTATATTATAAAGAAAAGGTTCCTCTCAACATTTAACATGCTATTGATATAAAATTATTGAAATATCTCACTTAGTTTTAAGAAGTGCTTAACTTGCCCTTTTTGTATTTGTGTTTTGAGGTTGTAAATAAAGAAATAGTTTTCCATTTGACAGTCCATGCATTGCAGATCCCTTTGTCAGCATATACAGTCTGTCCTCAACCAAGGCATGTTTCCTGTTATGTGGACAGATTATACTATGAGATCTGTCTCCAAGCTCAATTTCCCACATGTGTTGAGTAGCTATGGCCAATAGCAACTGCCTCTACCCTTCTAAATGTACTCAAAAAAGCTATTCTTCCAGCTCTCACAAGCTACATACTTCCCCAGCCTCCACCACAGATCCATTATGCAACAAAAAATCAATTCACATTCACTAATCTGGCTACAACTAATGCCATCTTATCTGCCTTTGAGGAAAATGCTGAACTAGTAATAACCTATCTGAATGAATATCAGTGCTGCCTTTGATTCTGTCAACATCAAAAGGCTACTCCACCTCCTCGAGCAATATATCAAGGGTGACAATAAAATTCATACTCTTCCTGTTAACAGGAAGAGTGCTACAACTGAAATTTGGCTAAAAAACATTATCCAGATGTATAACAGCAGAGGTGCTTCAAGGTGGCATGCTGTCAGGATTACTGTTTTCCATTCCTTAAAGGAAAGGCAAACTACATATGCTATGTTGATGATATCAACCATTCAGGCACATGATGATCCCCAAATGAATCAGAATACATTGCCACTTATGGAATGAAAATAAATCCTACTAAATCCACTACAGTAGTTTTCTCCCTGAGACGATGCCAAACTGAGATCCTTCATCTCTGGATGGCATCTCCACTACCCTAGCTGAACCACATACTGTTCAGAGTTGTTTTTGATGTGCTGCAAGGATAACTCTGACAGGAAGCTGACATCAATAATCGCCTAGATCTCATCACAGCAAGATTGCAAAAGGTGAAATGGAATGCTTTGCATTCCATTTCACCTTTTGCAGTCTTTCTGGATGTTACATGTTGATGTCCCTTCAACTGTTATCATCAAGGGACATCAACGTGTAACCATCTGTTACATGTTGATGTCCCTTGAATAACAGAATGCTACATAAACACTATCATTTACTTTTCCATTCTTTATGTGGGTGGAGCTGAGTGATCTGCTACATCCACAACTCTGAAACAACTGTTTACGCAGTAATCCTGGCTACTGAGATGGACTGCATACAAACACTGACAGTAATGGCAGTGTGCTACTGCAACAGGATCTAGATAATTTGGGCAGATGGGCTAAGACGTGGCAACTGAAGTTTAACCTTGACAAATGCAAAGTACTGCATATGGGTAGAAGTAACCCCAGAGAAACGTACCAACTGTGTGGTAGTACACTTAAGGTAGTAGAAAATGAAAAAGACCTGGGAGTAATTGTGCAGGCAGATATGAAGTTTTCTGAGCAATGCAGACAGGCTGCCAGGGCAGGTCATGGGGTTTTGTCAATGATATATAGGAATTTTGCTAGCAGGGAAAAGGAGGTGATTATCCCTCTGTATAAGGCAATGGTCAGGCCACGCCTTGAGTACTGCGTACAGGTCTAGAGGCCTCATTTTAGGAAGGATGTAGATTTACTCGAGCATGTACAGAGAAGGGCAACAAGATTGGTTGAGGGGAATGATGAGATCCTCTTATCAAGAGAGGCTTAAATTCTGCAAATTTCAGTGGCTGGAGACTAGGCACCTGCGCGGTGATCTGATTGAGGTGTATAAGGCCTTGAATAGGTTGAGCACGCTGAATTCTGATGGGATCCTTCCACTTGTTCAGATTACGAACCTAAGGGGGCATAAATTCAAATTACGAAAGGACAGATGTAGAATAGATGTGCGGAAATTTGCCTTTAGCCAGCGGGTGGTTAATTGCTGGAACAAACTTCCATCTGTCGTTGTGGAAGTTGATAGGTTGAATAAATTTAAGGAGGAACTGGACAGGCATTTGGAGGGAATGGTGTGTTTTTTTTTGGCTGATGCTGCATAAGCTCATACATTTGCTTTCTTGCATCACATGCCACTACTACTACTACTACTGGATCTGAGCTAGTTGGCACAACTAATCTCATAACTGCAGTCACCATTTCCAGATTGTCAAAGAGACATCAGTAACAGACATCAGGCTAAAATCTACTGTTAAAGTCTTGCTGTTACGACTGGCGTTCCCCTGGTGTGGGACTTCTGCCACTGGAAGATCCCCATCTGTGGCCTAAGGGTTATCCCTTCCCTGTGTCAAAATAAATACTGACTGCACATCACAGACAGGTTTATTCTAACTCATTTGTTTAGCTTGGTACAACAATGTGTCATCAGATTCTCCAAAGAGCCAAGGTATCATAAAAGGATCCTTGATGAGCTCATCCATGAACTCTAATCCTTAAGACCCCACTGCATCATGCCCTACTGCTGATCATAACTTTCCACATTACTGGTGAAGAAACTACAGGACTTCAGTGAATATTATATGTTCTGTATATAATATCATCTTAATTATGTAATATAATATGTAAATAGTTCATGTATATAGAAATGCAGTGATAAAGTATCATCTTACTGTTACTCAACTTTATATTATGTGTTTGTTATATGGTGTTTAATTATTTGTGTTAACCCCTGGCAACAACTATTCAGGATGTGATGGGCATTGTTGCAATGCTCTTTGCTCCGCAATATTTGTAAAGATAGAATCAGTAGTGTTAGTAGAGGCATATGATTCAAGAAAGCAGGCTTATATAGCATCAGCAAAAAAAAAAAAAAAAAAACCCTTCCTGTTTCACTCATCCATTCACTCCGAAAGTTTGTCTAGTTGGCCTTGAATTTATTTAAGCTGTCAATTACCACAACAACAACAGATGGAAGTTTGTTCCAGCAATCAACCACCTGCTGGCTAAAGGCAAATTTCTTCACATCTATTCTACAACTGTCTTTCCTCTTGAAAGATAGTTGTAGAATTCTGCACCTGAAGATTGATCCTGCTCAATCCATTCAGGGCCTTATACATCTCAATCAGATCACTCTGCAGGTCTCCAGATGCTGCAATTTGCAAAACTTAAACCTTTCTTGGTAACAGCGACCCATGCTTCCCCTCACCAGTCTTGTTGCCCTTCTCTGTACTCATTCTAGCAACTCTACATCCTTCCTAAATGAGGTTACCAGATCTGTAAGCACTACTCAAAGTGTGGCCTGACCATTGCCTTATACAAGAAGATAATCTCCTCCTTATCCCTGTTAACAAAATTCCTATATATCATTGACAAGACCCGATGAGCTACTCATGCAGCCTGTTTGCACTGCTCAAAAAACTATATCTGACTACACAATTATCAGCAAGTCATTTCATTCTCCACTACCCTGAGTGTAGTACCACACAGTTGGTATGTTACTCTTGAATTACTGCTACCCGTATGCAGCACTTTGTCAATGTTAAACTTCATTTGCCACCTCTCAGCTCAACTTTTCTAGATCCTGTTGCAGTACTGTATCGTCTGCAGACTTGGACATTAAGTCTGATATAACTTCATCAATATCGTTGATAAATATAGAAAACAACAATGCGGATAACATGGACCCCTGGAGGACACCACTAATAACATTAGTCCATGAAGAGCAGTGTCCATTGATTACCACACTCTGTCTTTTCCACTGAACCATCCCTTTATCGATAGCAGCAACTTGTCCTTAATGACATATTGCTCCAACTTGTACAGTTGTCTTCCATGCACAACAGTATCAAAAGCTTTCTTAAGCACGGACTGGAGATGTGCAAATGTATCCCCAATTCACAAAGGGAGATCGAAGGGTGACATGAGTAATTACAGACCAGTTAGTTTAACTTCTGTTCCAGGTAAAATAATGGTGTCACTGGTTAAAGATGCATTGCAGGATCATCTAGACAAGACTGCAGCAATAATTCAGATACAGCATGGATTTGTTAAGGGAAAGTCTTGTCTGACAAATTTGATAGGATATTGTGGTTACAAAGGAACTGGATGCAAAAATTAATTTTGATATCCTATATTTGGATTTCAGGAAAGCTTTTGACACTGTTGCGCATGGAAGACTATTGTACAAATTGGAGCAGAATGGTATTAAGGGTAAGTTGCTACAATGGATAAAAGGATGGTTGAGTGGGAGAAGACAGAGGGTGGTAATTAATGGGTGCTGCTCTTTGTGGACTAATGTTATTAGTGGAGTCCCACAGGGTTCGGTGTTGGGTCCTCTGTTTTGTTTATTTATCAAGGATATTGATGAAGGTATATCAGGCTTAGTGTCGAAGTTTACAGATGATACAAAGGTTGGTAGGGTTAGTAATGGCAGTGTGCTACTGCAACAGGATCTAGATAATTTGGGCAGATGAGCTAAGAAGTGGCAACTGAAGTTTAACCTTGACAAATGCAAAATACTGCATATGGGTAGAAGTAACCCCAGAGAAACGTACCAAATGTGTGGTACTACACTTAAGGTAGTAGAAAATGAAAAAGACCTGGGAGTAATTGTGCAGTCAGATATGAAGTTTTCTGAGCAATGCAGACAGGCTGCCAGGGCAGGTCATGGGGTTTTGTCAATGATATATAGGAATTTTGCTAGCAGGGAAAAGGAGGTGATTGTCCCTCTGTATAAGGCAATGGTCAGGCCATGCCTTGAATACTGCATACAGGTCTGGAGACCTCATTTTAGGAAGGATGTAGATTTTCTTGAGCGTGTACAGAGAAGGGCATCAAGATTGGTGAGGGGGAATGAAGGGATCCTCTTATCAAGAGAGGCTTAAGTTCTGCAAATTTCAGCAGCTGGAGACTAGGCACCTGCACGTGATCTGATTGAGGTGTATAAGGCCTTGAATGGATTGAGCAAGCTGAATTCTGATGGGATCCTTCCACTTGTGCAGATTGCGAACCTAAGGGAGCATAAATTTAAATTAAGAAAAGACAGATTAGAATAGATGTGCGGAAATTTGGCTTTAGCCAGCGGGTGGTTAATTTGCTGGAACAAACATCCATCTGTCGTCATGGAAGTTGATAGGTTAAATAATGTTCATGGTCACATGCTCTTAGTCACATTGGAGTCTGCTGACGAGGCTAGTGGGAGCCAGATGTGTTCAAAGCCGCTAAGTGGATTTTGTTATTTATTGATTTGAAATTATTGTTTTTCTAAAACTTTTGATTTAAATTTAGTAGTATAGCATTATTTTGTGACTTTCTGATTAATCTGGTGTATTTATTCCTTACTTGGCCTTGTAATTGCATAAAAGTATCGATAAGGGTATCATATCCACGTTACTGTAGAGTTGTTAAAATTGGGAGGAAGAGACATAACACAACAACTGGCAAGGCTCTTCAGAAGTGCATTAGAAAAAGTGTGACGCCTAAGCAGTGGAATAATGCAATCATAGTTTTCCTGCATAAGAAAGGAGATAAATCAGAAATTGGAAATTATAGAACAATTAGCTTGTTATCCCACATCTACAAGTTGTTCACAAGGGTCATTACTAACAGATTAGAAAGAATACTTGAGAATCAACTGAAAGAGCAAGCTGGCTTTAGGACAGGATTCTCAACTATGGATCACCTTCACGTAATATCACAGCTAATGGAGAAAGCAAATGAATATAAAACACCATTATGCCTGGCATTTGTGGATTATGAAAAGGCATTTGACTTTTCATAATCCACAAATTTGAAAACATAAGGCAATGTTTTGGACACTGGAAAGACAAGGCATTGATACCCCATATATTATGATTTTGAAGAAAATATATGAGAGTGCTACCTCCTTTATTAGACTAGACAAAGACAGTAGGAAATTTAAAATTGAGAAAGGAGTTCGACAAGGAGACACCATATCTCCGAAGCTGTTTACTGCTGCCCTTGAGGAAGCTTTCAGAAGATTAGACTGGTCGCAGAAAGGAGTCAGTGTGAACGGAGAGTACCTAAACCATTTACAGATGACATTGTGGTCATAAGCCACGATCCCAAAGAATTAGAAGAAAATCTTAATCAGTTATGTACAGTTAGTAAGGATTTTGGACTAAAGATGAATATGGCTAAAACAAAAGTAATGATGAACAAGTATGCCATGGAAAGGGAAATAATGATTGAAGGAGCAGTAATTGAAAAGGTGGAGTCATATACTTATCTGGGACAAGTTATTAGCTGTAATAATGATAAATGGCTGGAAGTCAAGAGAAGAATAAATTTTGGATGGATAGCATTCAGGAAATATAGTCACATACTGAAGAGCAATATCCCAGTTTGTCTGAAACGTAAAATAATGAACCAATGTGTACTCCCCACCATGACTTATGGAAGTGAAACTTGGGCACTCACCAAAAGAATGGAAGAGAAGCTGAGAACTACACAGCGAAGAATGGAACGAATCATATTGGGAATTAGACTTTTAGATAAGAAGAGAAACACATGGATTAGGCAGCAAAATCAAGTAAAGGACATTCTTATCAAAACTAAAGAACTAAAATGGTCTTGGGCAGGACACATAGCTCGAAGACATGACGACAGATGGTTTTCCAGGTTTTCTTCTAGCTCCTCTAAGAGGAGCTAGAAGAAATCCTGGAAGACAAAGGCGGAGTAGATGAAATTCATGAGTTTGTGGGTAGTAAATGGATGGCCAGTGCTCAAAACAGGAGGAACTGGAAAGTTGCTGGAGAGGCCTTCATCCTGCGGTGGATTGAAAATCTCTGATGATGATGATAAGTGTCCGTAGATTTACCGTTCATAACTTGCGCCATTGTTATACGATATGTTATATCCCAAACTAGATAGCGTTAGTATAGTATATAATATAATATTGTCAATTAATCAGCAAAATCTACTAATTTTGTTAAACTTCGTTGTCAATTAAATTGTACTTTTAACTAAATACATATAACGACTTAGATTACAAACAAAATATAATTAATTAATACATAACTTGATACGTAAGTTATATAAACAGAACTCGTAAATAATATTTGATACTGAAAAATATATATAGCGTTATAACTGTGTTGGGATACAAGTTTAGGGTTATAATTTTGTACTGAAATTGAAATTTTATGAAATTAAATCGAAATCATGACTCAGACCAGAGCAGCAAAGCAAAAGGCTCAAGCTAATGGGAGTGCTATGGCTCAGAGGAGAACTAAGGGGGTCAGTTGCCCTCTGAATCACAGCCTTTTAAAATGCACTGCTTCCATGATGTTTGGGGAGAAATCAGGTACGGGACATTATATTGCCATGGGGGATGTCTTTGTGTGTGCGCGCGATGCAAGGAGTGTGAGGAAATGAGGCAGCAACTCAGCCTTGTTATGGATCTATATGAGAGCTTGAAGGACAGGGTGGATGCCCTCGAAGGATTTAAAGTGAGGGACTCATCAAGCTCTCAGCTGCCCACATCAACGGCAGAGCTTGCACTTGGTCATCATGCAACACAGTGGCAACCCCTAAGGCAGATGCACTGGTCCCACAGGAACCAGCTGTTGTTGGTGACTCTATTGTCAGGGAAATGGGGAACATGCTTTGTAAAAAGGATAGGTGGAATAGGATCAGGGTATGTCTGCCAGGGGCAAAGGTTGATGACGTTGTAGAGCGGATATCATCTTTTAAGGGCACAGAAGGTGATATAGTTGTACACATTGGCACTAATGATATTAAGAGTAAGAGGCAGAATTACTTAACAAGTACACGTCACTGTTGAAAAAGTGAATTAGGGTTGAATTCGAAAGTGTCTGCAAGTCTGCCCAGACATGATAGGAGGGAGTATATAATGAGAGCCTTGTCGATCAATTCGGCCCTGGAAAGATTGTGCACGGCTCAAGGGGTAGAATTTTCTTCAGCCTGGTCTGTACTTGTTAACAGAAGGGACTGCTTCTACAGGAATGGGATACACCTAAATAGAAAGGGTGCATCGAGGCAGTGTTAGGTAGGTTGGAAAACTGCTACCTTGGGAGGATACAAGGACTAATAGATTAGCAGTAGCCACTGCCAGAGGTGAAAGTGATTCTTGCACTGCTCCTATTGGAATAAGCAGAAGCCTGGAAAACAAGATGCAGGATATTTCAGAGACTGCTGGGAGTCATTGCGGTACAAGTAAACACATGGGTTGTGTTAGGATAGCTAAGAAAAAGAACAGGTGCATGTATACTTGCGTGTACACCAATGCTAGGAGTTTAATAAATAAATTTGATAAATTTGAGGTATTGCTCAAAGCATCAAAGGCAGATATTGTTGGGATATCAGAGACAGATATAAGGAATGCAGAACTGGAATTTGGGGGAGTACAGTGTGTACAGAAAAGATAGGAAGGGAGGAGGAGGGGTTATGCTATTAGTTAAGAAACACGTAAAATCCAAGCAAGTGAAGCCAGTCGACATCACTGGACAGTGCAGTGTTGAGTCAGTTTGGTGTGACATAAGCATTGGGAGATTAAAATTGAGAGTAGGAGTGTGCTGTAGGCCTAATGACTTTGATGAGTATAATAAGAAACTGTACAGGAAAATAGAGTGGGCCAGAAAATCAGAGAGTTTTATAATGGGGGATTTTAATTTCCCAGATATTAACTGGAATTTGTGGATTGGTCACTCACACACTAGCAAGGCTTTTGGGTTTATTGAATGATTGTTTTCTACATCAGCATGTTCGGGAGGCAACTAGAGGGAGTAATACTCTTGATTTGATTATGAGTAGTGATTCTTCATGCATTAAGAATCTGTCGATAGAGGAACCACTAGGTGGCAGTGATCACAGTGTGCTGAAGTGGGATTTACTCAAAGACGTAACTACCATCAGGGGTAAAGAAAGGGTTTTTGCTTTTATAAAGGCGACTACGATGGTCTGAGACAGTATTTAAATTCTATATAGTGGGACCAACTGATGATGTTACCAACAGCAAATTCAAAATGGGAAGCATTCAAAGAACTTATCTTGGAAGCTACTAGGCTTTACATACCAACTAAGAAATATTGTTCAAGGTTTAGGCCTAAATGGATGTCAGATAAACTAATGAGACATATGGCAGAGAAGAAAAATGCTTGGGATACATGTAAATTAACACGTGACACAGAAGCCTATGATAGATATAAGTTGATCTGTAACCAAGTTACAAAGGAGGTTAGGCAGGCAAAGGCAGATTACGAGAAATCTTTGGCAAGGGATGCAAAGAAAAACAGCAAAGAGTTCTTTACTTATGTAAACTCTAGAAGGATGGGGATGAATCAGATTGGTCTACTTGATATTGATGGTTCTACTGTTGATGATCCTGCTCAGGTAGCTAACAAACTAAATGAATATTTTTCATCGAGATTCACACATGAGTTATTCAGCGAGGGGAATGCCAAAGGTGTATTCAACTGGCAGAAAGCTAGATAATCTTGTAATAACTGAGAGTAAAGTGAAGGAGAAATTGTTGAAGATAAACACAAGAAAGGCACCTGGGGTGGATGGGATCTATCCAGTTATATTAAAGGAGGCAGCAATGGAAGTAAGCAAATGCTTAGCCATAATTATGAGAGCTTCCTTGGACTCAGGGGTGCCTCCAGAGCCAGATGTGTGAAGGAGCAGCAGTGCGTAGCACGTGCTTCTTGATTAGACCGAGGTTCGAGCCCATCACCACCAAATACTGAAGATGCGGAAAGGTCAGGGAATGACCACCGCATATCCCCGCAGCAATATGGCCTTAGTTGCTAATGCTCCTAAAAACCAAATAACAAACAAACATCCTAGGACTCAGGGGAGGTACCCATAGACTGGAGATGTGCAAATGTGACCCCAATTCACAAAGGAGGATAAAAGGCTGACACAAGTAATTATAGACCTGTGAGTTTAACTTCTGTTCCAGGAAAATTAATGGAGGCACCGGTTAAAGAAGCACTGCAGGATCATCTAGACAAGACTTCAGTTATAGCTCTGACACAGCATGGTTTTGTTAAAGGGAAGTCTTGCCTGACCAATTTGATTGGATACTATGATGCAGTCACAAAATAACTTGATGCAGGGAATAACTTTGATATTATATATTTGGATCTTAGAAAGGCTTTTGATACTGTTGCGCATGGAAGACTGCTGCACAAATTGGAGCAGTGTGGCATTGGAGGCAAATTGCTGTTATGGATAAAGGGATGGTTGAGTGGCAGAAGACAAAAGTGGTAATCAATGGACACTGCTCAACGTGGACTAATGTTATTAGTAGAGTTCCTCAGCATTCAGTGTTGGGTCCATTGTTCTTTTCTATATTTATAAATAATATTGATGATGTTATATCAAGCTTAATGTCCAAATTTGCAGACGATACAAAAGTTGGCAGGGTTGGTAAGGACACTACTCACGCTATGCTGCTTCAACAAAGGTTGAGCAGATGGGCTGAGAGGTGGCAAATGAAGTTTAACATTGACAAATGTAAAGTACTACATATGGGAAACAGCCACCCCAGAGCAACATATCAACTCTGTGGTACTACACTGACAGTAGTAGAGAATGAAAAGGACCTGGGGGTAATTGTGGAAGCAGATATGAAGTTCTCTGAGCAGTGCAGGTGGGCTGCAAGAGTAGGTCATGGTGTCTTATCAATGATATACAGGAATTTTTCTAGCAGGGATAAGGAGGTGATTATTTTTTTGTATAAGGCAATGGTCAGGCTACACCTTGATTACTGTATACAGGTCTGGAGGCCTGATTTCAAGAAGGATGTAGAGCTGCTGGAACGAGTACAGAGAAGGGCAACAAGGTTAGTGAATGGAATAAAGGGTTGTTCTTACAAAGAAAGGCTTAAGTTTTGCAAATTACAGTGTCTGGAGACTAGGCACCGGCGAGGTGATCTGATAGAGGTGTCTAAAGCCTTGAATGGTTTGAGCATGCTCAATGCTGATGCGATTTTGTCTCTTGCTGAGAATAATAACCTGAGAGGGCATAAATTCAAATTGAGGAAAGACAGATGTAGGATAGATGTCCTGAAATTTGCCTATAGCCAGCGGGTAGTTGGTTGGTGGAACAGTCTTCCATCCCTTGTGGAAGTTGATAGCTGAAATAAGTTTAAGGCTCAGCTGGAAAGGTATTTCGAATGAACGGAGGGTGAAGTGGAAGTGTTTTTTTTTTTTTTTTTTTTTTCTGACTGACTGATGCTGCATAAGCTTGCTTTCTTGCATCATATGCCTCTACTAATGCTAATGCTAATAAATTTAAGTAGGAACTGGACAGGCATTTGGAGTGAATGGTGTGTTTTTTTTTATTTTTTTTATTTTGGCTGATGCTGCGTAAGCTCATACACTTGCTTTCTTGCATTACATGCTACTACTACTACTGCCAACTCACAAGTTTCAGTCTATATCTGGGAAGTTAAAAATCCAACATTATAAGATAATCTTATTTACAGGCCAACACTATTTCTCTGTACAGTTGTTCGCTGTACTCATCAGAGTCATTAGGCCTATAGCACACTCCTCTCAGTTTTGCTTTCCCTGTGGTTATGTTGCACCAAACTGACTCAAAACTGCACTGTCCACCCATGTCAACTGGATGTACTTAGAGTTTGTGTTTCTTAACTAACAGCAAAACCCCTCCTCCCTTCCTACCCTGTCTATCCTTTTTGTACACATTGTACTCCCCAAATTCCAATTCTACATTCCTTATATCTGTGTGACACTACGTCTGTGATATCCCAATGATATCTGCCTTTGATGTCTTGACCAGCAGCTCAAATTCATCAAATTTATTTACTATACTCCTAGAATTGGTGGACTTGGCACATCATGGGCTTAGTTTCACTTGTGCCATAAAAACCAAAATCAAATCAAAACCTAGCATTGGTGTACTTGTAAGTATTCATGCACCGATTCTTACTCTTAGTTACCCTAACACAGCCCAAGTATTTACTTGTTCCTTGATGACTCCCAGCAGTCCTTGAAATCCCTAGCACCTCACTTTCCAGGCTGTTGCTGCTCATTCCCATAGAAGCAATGCAAGAATCACTCCGTTGATGACTCCCTAGCATCTTGCTTTCCAGGTTGTTGTCCATTCTCATAGAAGCAATGCAAGAATCACTTTCACCTCTGGCTGCAGCTACTGTTAATCCATTAGTCTGGAAATCTCCCAAGCTAGCAGTTTTCTGACCATTCTAACACTGCCTCGATAGCTGATGCTATCAAATCATACAATAATGAGATATGCAATAAAGTATTTTAATTATAATAATAATCCTTCTTTCTGTTAGATACCACATCAATTACAGAGGTTTATATTGAATAATGCCAGTTTACCTGAATTCATGATTCTTGGAAGGTTGATGAGCACTGGAGGCTAGTGAGATTTGGCACAAGCGCTTGGAGTATCACAGTGTCATCATCAGATGAATTGATTCCAAGAGACTGAAAGAGTAAAATAAAGACAACATTGTGGTCTACTGTTAATTTTGGCATAAATTTGGTGGGATGGGCTGATGTTCAGGGAGGCATCAATTGTTAGTAGTTGTATGACTCACTAACTACATCATTAGGAATAGATCATGGTTGGATCAGAGGTAGAGAGATGGTATCCCATGTTGATGCACCATCTCATACAGCATTGCATGGTTGAACCCATCCTTTGCTTGCCATTCCTCTTTTATAACTTGTCCTTCTTACCTGAATCAAATTGAATATGCATAGGGATGCTCTAGTCATATTGCTGCTTGGCTGACACACCGTTAAGCCCAGCAGGTGGAGGAAGTCCTCACTGAGAAGTGGAATTCTTCACTGAGGAATTCCACCTCAGAATTCCTCAGTGTCTCCTAGATAATTTGATCAGTCTGATGATGTGGAGGTATGAAAACGTGTAGCAGTGTAAGGAGCCTGCACACTGGATGATCTGCTTTCATAACTCTCAGGAGTTGCTGTTGATTACCTACTTTCCCCTCCACTTTCATCTGTACATTATTAAACTCCTTTGATTTTATAAACTTGAGTTAAGTTTTTTCTGCTTGTTTTCCTTTCTGTTAACTGAAAGATTAATTTAAAGAAATAGTCAGAGTTGATCATTATGTATGGGCATTATCTTCGTCATTATTTTGGATGGGACAGATTGACGCTCACAATACAACATTGAAAAGTCATCTTTAGTTAAGAGAGCTGTAGTGTTTGTTGAGTAGGATAACTTAAATTATGGGCACATTATATTTACAGTTATATCTTTAGAGCATAGTCTTTTCTTATGTAAAGACATTAGCATTAGTAGAGGCATATGATGCAAGAAAGTAAGCTTATATTGCATACATTCTGTGAGCTTTTCTTAGCTACAGTTGGAGACTTTGCATAAATAGCTTAAAAAAGAGGGAATTAAATTGATCCCCTACACGACTGTCAGTAGTTAGTTTCAAGTGCCAAAGTAGGTGGGGTAGCTTTATCTTGTTCTTCCTGTTTAAACAAAACAGTTTTTTTTTGCATATGTTCCACTCTGCTGATGTCACTGGCTTAATCAGTAATGAAATCCTGTTAATGATAGTAATTTTTTTTTTTAATCTTGTGCTGAATTTATCTCTAGTGGAGGTAGCAACATTCACTCCTTGCTATCTTCTTAGACTGAGAAACATTGCCCGACTCCCTTTCAGAAAAATGAAGTGATTTACAATGTGCTCGGTATTTAGCTGAAACACATAAACACCTCATGGCTAATCTAAACAATCCATCCCAGTCTGGCCATCTGCCAACAAATCCACATCTTACTGCCAAACCATTGTCTTTGTAAACATTCTCTCTCTCTCTCTCCTTCCCAACTTGAACTCCCTAATGCATGTTAAACTTCATATTTTTAAAGTAGCTAATCTCTGACTTAATTGCCTCCCGCATGACATTTTATTTGCTGTATCGGATCAGGTGTGCATTCGTAATTTGCCTAATGGGTTCTCGTGTTATTTCTTATCAGTGTGAACAACGAGCTGAATACTGGTTTTCTTAACAGCTGCGGAGGAGGGTTCAAACTATTTCCGTAAGTAATTCCATATCTTATCTTTTAAGTTTTTTTTCTCTTTCTCATGTTTTATTGTATATGCTAGCCATTCCAGCATTAATAAAATTTTCTTTACTTTTGGGTGTTCTGCCACAACACCCTACTACATTACTAACAAAGCCTCTGACAAACCTCAAATTGATCCATAATATCGGTATTAATAAGACTCGATGATGCAAGGAAGCAGATTTTTTCTGTATCATCATCAAAAAAATAATAATAAATAATAAAATAAAATAATATAAATAGAATTTTCATATTATTCCCATTCCCACAAGGTAACCATTCAATTCTGCTTTGAACTTAGCCAGACTCGCTGCTTGTACCATGTTAGTGAGGCAACTTAGTCCATTGTTTGATGAATCTTTGCCCGTAGGTGGATTTCATGAGATCTGAGATTATATATTTGTGCCCCCCCCAGGAGAGATCAGATCAATCAGGTCTTCCCTTAGATGCCTAAATGTCAAACTTTGAAGTTCACAACTTCTAGACCGTTCTTCATATAAGTATAAATTTTGTACTCATCACTAATCTTGTTGCCCTTTGAATCCTCTTCAGAAGCTTAACTTTCCTTTTTTTTTTTTAGGTATTTTCTCCAGACTTCAATGTAATATTCCAAATGGGGATCTAACTACTGTCTTGTATAGAGAGATAATGGCATCCTTCTCCCTTACTAGTAAAACTATCATGGACAGGACACAGGCCTAACCACCTGTTTACACTGCATGTACAATCATGATAGATTACACCTACATTGTTTTTTTTTTTTTTTTTTTATCTGGAACCACTTTTAACTCTTCTTCTATCTTATATGTGACTTCAGGGTTTTTGTTCCCCAAATGCATAATCTTACGTTTAGAATAATTAAAATTTAGTTGCTTTTTGTAGGACTGTATATGCAACCAATCCAATTCTTTTTGAAGCATTGCAGCCTGGCTTGAATTGTTAACTACCCTTCTCATTTTCAAATCATTAGCAAACTTTTACATCTTCCCTTGGTTACCCTTGTAATATTATTTTTGAAAATTAGAAATAGGAGGGACCAACACTGAACCCCGAAGGATCCTCCCATTGCATTAGTTCACCCTGAAGACTGGCCATTTATGACAATGTTTTGTCTCCCATCTTTAAGCTAGTCCGCAATCTTACTGGCAGCTCTGACCTTATAGAGTAGCCTTTCATGAGGGATAGTAGTATCAAATGCTTTACTAAAGTCTAGATATGTAATTTAAAAATTGTTTCCTGCATCTAACTGCTTAATGACTGCATCATAGTAATTTATCAGCTTAGTCAGGCATGATCTCCTCCTAACAAACTCATGCTGAGATCTATGCCATTCTTGTTGAGATGGTCCTGAATTTTACCCATAACCATGATCTTTCCAGCCATTGGAAGTCAAACTCACTAGCCAATAGTTCCCCAGTTCTCCTTTACCACAACTTTTGTGGACTGGGGAGATATTAGTACTTCTCCAGTCCAAGGATGATTTTCTTGGAGTCTGATGATTCTCTCATTAACATTCCCAATGGCTTGATAAGCTGACATTGCAGTCTTTTAATTATAATTGAATATATAATATCCTTCTCTAGATCTTGCCTCCTTTAACCATATTAGATTTTCTAACAAAGTGATCCTCTGAAATCATTATCACTTATTTTACAACAATCTGATTCCTTAACATTCAACTCAATTCCTTAACTGTTTAGCTCATCTTCTTTTCCCCTGGACCTTCTACTCCAATTAGTTAAGGGATCTATTTTATTTACTCTTCTTTTTTGTATTCACATTAGAGCTCCCTATTCCATTTCTTGGCTCTCTTTGCTGGCATTCTTTTAGCATTAGCATTAGTAGAGGCATTTGATGCAAGAAAGCAAGCTTATGCAGCATCAGCCAAAAAAAAAAAAAAAAATAAATAAATAAAAAATAACCACTTCCACTTCACCCCTCTGTTCGTTCGAAATACCTGTCCAGCTGAGCCTTAAACTTATTTAGGCTATCAACTTCCACGACAAGGGATGGAAGTCTGTTCCACCAACCAACCACCCACTGGCTAAAGGCAAATTTCCTCACGTCTATCCTATATCTGTCTTTCCTCAATTTGAATTTATGCCCTCTCAGGTGATTATTCTAAGCAGGAGGAAGAATCCCATCAGCATTGATCATGCTCAAACCATTCAAGGCTTTATACACCTCTATCAGATCACCTCGCTGGTGCCTAGTCTCCAGACACTGTAATTTGCAAAACTTAAGCCTTTCTTTGTAAGAGCACTCCTTTGTTCCATTCACTAATCTAGTTGCCCTTCTCTGTACTCGTTCCAGCATCTCTACATCCTTCTTGAAATGAGGCCTCCAGACCTGTATACAGTACTCTAATGTGACCTAACCATTGCCTTATACAAGGGAATAATCACCTCCTTATCCCTGCTAGAAATATTCCTATATATCATTGACAATACACCATGAGCTACTCTTGCAGCCCGTCTGCACTGATCAGAGAACTTCATATCTGCCTGCACAACCACCCCAGGTCCCTTTCATTCTCTACCACTGTCAGTGTAGTACCACAGAGTTGATACGTTGCTCTGGGGTTGATGTTTCCCATATGTAGTACTTTACATTTGTCAATGTTAAACTTCATTTGCCACCTCTCAGCCCATCTGCTCAACCTTTTTCAGATCCTGTTGCAGCAGCATAGTGTCAGTAGTGTCCCCTGCCAACCTTCCAACCCTGCCAACCTTCGTATCATCTGCAAACTTGGACATTAAGCTTGATATACCATCATCAATATCATTTATAAATACAGAAAACAATAATGGACCAATACTGAACCCTGAGGGACGCCGCTAATAACATTAGTCCACGATGAGCAGTGTCCATTGATTACCACTCTCTGTCTTCTCCCCGTCACCACCCCTTTATCCATAGCAGCAATTTGCCTCCAATGCCACACTGCTCCAATTTGTGCAGCAGTCTTCCCTGCGCAACAGTATCAAAAGCCTTTCTAAGATCCAAATATATAATATCAAAGTTATTCCCTGCATCCAGTTATTTTGTGACTGCATCATAGTATCCAATCAAATTGGTCAGGCAAGACTTCCCCTTAACAAAACCATGCTGTGTCAGAGCTATAACTGAAGTCTTGTCTAGATGATCCTGCAGTGCTTCTTTAACCGGTGCCTCCATTAATTTTCCTGGAACAGAAGTTAAACTCACAGGTCTATAATTACTTGTGTCAGCCTTTTATCCTCCTTTGTGAATTGGGGTCACATTTGCACATCTCCAGTCCATGGGTACTTCCCCTGAGTCCAAAGAAGCTCTCATAATTATGGCTAAGGGTTTGCTTACTTCCTTTGCTGCCTCCTTTAATATAACTGGATAGATCCCATCCACCCCAGGTGCCTTTCCTGTGTTTATCTTCAACAATTTCCCCTCCCCTTTCTCTCAGTTTTTACAAGATTCTCTAGCTTAATGCCAGAGTTGAATTTACCTCTGGCATTCCCCTCGCTGAATAACTCTTCATGTGTGAATGTCGATGCAAAATATTCATTTAGTTTGTTAGCTACCTGAGCAGGATCATCAACAGTTGACCCATTGATATCAAGTGGACCAATCTGATTCATCCCCTTCCTTCTAGAGTTTACATAAGTATAGAACTCTTTGCTGTTTTTCTTTGCATCCCTTACCAAAGATTTTTCGTAATCTGCCTTCGCCTGCCTAACCTCCTTTGTAACTTGGTTACAGATCAGCTTGTATCTATCATAGGCTTCTGTGTCACATGTTAATTTGCATGTATCCCATGCATTTTTCTTCTCTGCCATATGTCTCATTAGTTCATCTGACATCCACTTAGGCCTAAACCTTGAACAATATTTCTTAGTTGGTATGTAAAGCCTAGTAGCTTCCAAGATAAGTTCTTTGAATGTTTCCCATTTTGAATTTGCTGTTGATAACATCATCAGTTGGTCCCACTTCTGTATAGAATTTAAATACTGTCTCAGTCCATCGTAGTCGCCTTTACGAAAGCAATACCCCTTCCCTTTACCACTAATGGTAGTTACCTCTTTGAGTAAATCCCACTTCAGCACACTGTGATCACTGCCACCTAGTGGTTCATTTATCAGCAGATTGTTAATGCATGAAGAATCACTACTGATAATCAAATCAAGAGTATTACTCCCTCTAGTTGCCTCCCGAACATGCTGATGTAGAAAACAATCATTCAATAAATCCACCAAAGCCTTGCTATTGTGTGAGTGATCAATCCACAAATTCCAGTTAATATCTGGGAAATTAAAATCCCCCATTATAAGACTCTCTGATTTACTGGCTCACTCTATTTCCCTGTACAGTTTCTTATTATACTCATCAGAGTCATTAGGCCTATAGCACACTCCTACTCTCAGTTTTGATCTCCCAATGCTTATGTCACACCAAACTGACTCGACACTGCACTGTCCAGCGATGTTGACTGGCTTCACTTCCTTGGATTTTATGTATTTCTTAACTAATAGCATAACTCCTCCTCCCTTCCTATCCTTTCTGTAGACATTGTACTCCCCAAATTCCAGTTCTGCATTCCTTTTATCTGTGTGACACCACGTCTCTGAAATTTCCACAATATCTGCCTTTGATGTTTTGAGCAATACCTCAAATTCATCAAATTTATTTACTAAACTCCTAGCATT
This sequence comes from Mastigoproctus giganteus, assembly GCF_048544385.1. NCBI lineage: Eukaryota > Metazoa > Arthropoda > Arachnida > Uropygi > Thelyphonidae > Mastigoproctus > Mastigoproctus giganteus. The sequence goes on from NC_143579.1 coordinate 12,822,176, forward strand.
GGTGTACACGCAAGTATACATGCACCTGTTCTTTTTCTTAGCTACCCTGACACAACCCATGTGTTTACTTGTACCCCAATGATTCCCAACAGTCTCTGTAATATCCTACATCTTATTTTCCAGGCTGCGGCTCATTCCAATAGAAGCAGTGCAAGAATCACTTTCACCTCTGCCAGTGGCTACTGTTAATAATCATGTTAATAATCTTTTATAATCAGCTTCCACCCATCTCACCTTATCAGTGGTTTTTCCTCTTATAATGTTCACACGAATTGGAATCATGACTGTTTGTAAATGAACCATGTTTATTTCTTTTGACTAGTTAAACTCTTAACTTTGCCTGTCATCTGTTAGGTTTACGGAACTTGACCACTCGTATGAATACATTGGAGCTTTGAGGATAATACCTTGAGTATTTACCATAGCATATTTGTATCTTACACCATACAGTAGTCTCTCCAGTTAATTGAGCCCAAAATATATTCCATTTGATTATATATTCCATTTCTTTTCTTGAAATTGAATCTTACACTTTTACCTTAGATTACATAGGTGTATATAGATACAACCTGTTTTATGATACCGTAGTCATTGCCTGCTATTGGTTCCCCTCACTGTCAAGTTTTTGGTACTGTTAAGCTTATTATTGAGAACAGATCTAGTATATTAGGACCTCGTGTATTCTCTTGGACATGCTGGTGTAAGTAGCAATCATCTGGTCCACATATTCCGGTCTATAAAAGATGGGCTGAAGTCTCCCATGATGAGAAAATTGAACTTACTATCCCATTTAATATGCCAAAAGAGATTTTTCTCAGAGGCATTTGGCCTGTAACTTATGCCTAGTATTATCTTCCCTTTATTGCAAAGTCTTTTCATATCACATTGACTCAACATCTGTGTTGTTACTTTGATCCGACTCGGGGAATATTCTTGCCTTCTTCAGGCAGTTTTTGACCAAAGCATCATTTCCTCCATTCCTTCCTATCTCTCCTGAGCACAGAGTAATAACCAAAATGAAATTCATCTGTGAATAGCATCTTGGCAAGACCAACTACATCAGCTTTAATTGACTTGATTAAATGCTCAAAATGTTTGCTTACAGTAGTCATGCCATGACTATATGGACATTGTTTTGTACTTTGTTTTTAAAAATGCTGATACATCGCTTGTAGTTACTTAAAAGTGTTTTTCCATATAGTTGTAGATTGCCAGTGGATTTGTTTCTATTACAGTTTCCTTTTCAGTGTTAAGGGTAATTAATAGTTGCACAGAAGTGCTCACAGAGAGGGTGCAAGTGTAATTTTGTTCCATATTAGAGTATCAAATATTTTACTTGAATTTCAGATTAAATTTCATTTTATGCCTTTTTCTGCACACTTTATTTACTTTTCCATTTTCTTTTCAGATAATATTTTCAGTGATAGTGACATTCCATTGCTCAGGCAGAGGGAATAGGGTTCCCCATGAGCCAGAGGTCTGCATGGGCTTACATTTATTATTTTTACCCAGCTTGGCCCGAACTCTAGATAGCCCACCCCAATCTGAGCCCGAGTTTGTTTTTCAAATTCATTATCCATACCTGAACTGATTTTTATCCCAGTCCGACTGAAACTTTTTATATACATAAAATTGCTAGCATTAGTTTCTGAAGCTTCATAATAATAAAAAAATAAACTTTCATATTAATAATTATATAACAATAATAATTATCAATATTAATTATAAAAATGTAAATTTTAAATTTTCCATATTTAATATAATTCCAAAACGAATATTGATATCCACCTCTACCAGCCACCTTTTCTTTACATGCATTTTATTGCAAACTGTTGTGTAGAAATAAAATAGTTAGTCAACACTGTCGCTATTTAAAGAATGGTTATTTAAATGGGAACTTCCTGTTTTTGTCACAGAATAGCTTAAAATTGATTGACACTTTATGCACTGAACAGCACTAATTTTTTCATTTGTAGATGCATCTTGTACTTCTTTAAATTTTTTCCATACATCACTTTTAGCATTATTTTTTCTACTAAACTATATTGTTTTTCAATTTCGCTTTGATTTCATCAACATTTGTAATGAGGGCTGCACCTAAGTACTATTAATAATTAAACTAAACAATTAGAACCGTCTAACTGCCAATTCTCACTGTACAAATGATGTGTAAGCATTCAGCTTACCTGTATTTCTAAATTATTGGTCAGTACTGGATATAGCAAAGAAGCGGTTAGAAAATGTTACAAGTGACTCAGAATTAAAAGTAGGTCAACCTAAAATCTCGGATGTAGTAGAACTTTTAAGAAATACTGTATGGTATACTGTACACATACAACTAAAAATGGGCCCAGTGCCTGGGGACATAATGACTCATGTCATACTCTTAATGGAATGTAAATTACAACTTAACACTTGCTTAAGGGTAAAGGCTACTTTACTCAGCAAAAATATAGACTGGGTCGTTTCCATGAAAGAGTACAAATTTCAATGAATTTTGGAGACTGGTGAAGGCACCTTATTGGGCAGTTAAAAGTGTCAACAGACAAATAACACACATTTTTTCTAAAAAACTAAGAATTTAAATACATAAAGAAAAAAAAAAAAAAAGAAAGAATGTGAGAAATAGCCCGAAAAAGTCCAAAATGTTTGAAACAACAATCCATTATGATTATTTGTACCCGAGCCGAGCCCGAACATTGTTTGTGTTCCCCAGCCCGAGAACTAGCTCTGGGCCCATGCAGACTTCTACCATGAGCAAACATAACACACAAATTGACTCATGAGCATACTTATTCATACATAATGCACAATAATAAAGACCACATGACTACACATGAGACATGATAAAGATCATATGACTATACATGATAAAGATCAAACTGCATGCCATACAAATGGTGCACTGACCAGAGTAGTCAATGCAACAAAGGTGTCTGAAACAACCAGCAAATTTACATTCCTTAAGTATTGTAAGTCTGTACCTATCATATGCTGAAGTGCATACTTATAAGGTCATATTTTTCAAATCTCAGCTGATTGTATATGATTTGGCATCCTACCTGAACAGTTAATGAGTTTAAAATTTGCATATGCATTCCAAGGCTTAAACAAGTTTTCAGAGACCTTGCATAATGCAGTTAGCCTGTAAGCAGCTATGGATATTATTGTAAGTTGTTCTCTATTTATGTCATTGTTAGGTATTTCGAATAACCCAATATCAAAAGCTTAATATGAATGTTTAAATATTTATATCACATCATCCAATCACATGTGAATGGTAGTATTCTCACTCCTCCCATTTTTAACACAGTTTTCACTTTTAAAATGGATTTAAACTTTGTTCCGAGGAAGAAACAAGTTGTGTAAACAACTTCTTCTTCTATGCAAATTAAGTTTGTCAGATTTTGAGATAGTCAGAAGTGTAATGGCTTTTAACATTATTTGCATAGTCATCTAAAGGTCAGGTGATGAAAAGCAAGAAATTTAAATAGGTCATCCAGACCTATTTGAGCTGTAGCAATGTGACCCAACTCTCAAACCTAGGATGGAATGAACGGAGAGAGTTTTCTGGAAGAAACTGTTTTCTTAATTATCTTTGTGGGCTGACTATTGTTATGTTATCCAAAATTTTTTGGTAATCATGATTAGTTGTTCTCCCATTAAATTTTCAAGCATTAACAGAAAACAAATAACTGCTTCAGGTAACCTTCTCATTGGTGAGTTTTCCTGCACATGATTGGGCCCTCCACAGTGAGTTTTCATAGAGTGGTCTCTGTGTAGTGTGTGTTTTCGTGGAATTTGTAAAAATGAAAAATTTGAACTAAATGCTTTAAAAGATGTTGTTATTTTGACTTTATTGCCCAGAACTGGTATATTATTGTGAACAATTAAATCAAAATCTTGCAGTAATCTTATGTATTATTTCCATTAAATTTTTTTTAGTTGCTTACAGTTTGCAACAGTAAGGAATATAAAATAATTTTTTGACATATCTCAAAAGAAGAAAAAGTATTAAGGGAGTAAGATTGAGTGAATTGTGTTGCTGCTGCATATGGAACAGGTATATGTGTAAGGGAAGAGCAGAGAACATATTCTCTGCTCTTCCCTTACACATATAAGCAGTGTTCATAAGTGCAAGGGAACAGCAGAGAACAGGCTGTTCTCATTTAGTGAATGTTTTTATTTAGTGAATCTTTTTATACTTATTTAGTGAATCTTTATATACTTATTTAGTGAATCTTTTTTATATTTATGAAATGAACTTGACAAACTGAATGAGTATTTTGTATCTACATTGACACACGAGGATTGCTTTAGGGAAGACGATGACAGAAGGCATCCCCTGCTTTATCTGGTTTTATTAAGGGAGGCAGCGAAGGAAGTATGCAAACCCTTAGCTATAATTATGAGAGCATCCTTGGATTCAGGAGGGGAGGTCCCGCAGACTGGAGATGTGAAATGTATCCCCAATTCACAAAGGGGAGAGCACCTCCGTAGCCAGGTGGGAAGGAGCAACAGTACGTAGCACACGCTTCTTGATTAGACCGGGGTTCAAGCCCCTCACCACCAAATACGGAGGATGCGGAAAGGTCAGGGAATGACCACCGCATATCCCCGGAGCAATATGGCCTTAGTTGCTAATGCTCCTAAAAACCAAATAACAACAACAACACAAAGGGGAAACAAAGGATGATGAGTAATTACAGACCTGTTAGTTTAAAATTGTCAGACAAAATTTATCAGCATCATACTATCTATGTATCATGCACTGTTCATATGATTTAGGACAATCTGAGCCAATCGGCAATTAGCGCATCTGTATCAGAGACGAGAAAGATTCCCGCCCTCAAAGTAGCCACTCGCGGATGTGGGTGGTAAAGGTCAATGCGATGAAGCATTCAGTTGTTTGTTGTTTACACTATTTACATGTGTTGGAAATTTATTATGCTAACATTTTTTTATTAATTGTGCTATTAATAAATTAAATAATAATAGTGATAGTAGTGTGCAGTTTTTGTCAGTCGTGTTATAAAGTTTTTAATTTAATAGAATAAAGAGATGCCATGTCTGGTAAAAGTATTCATTGAATCCTAGTGCAATATTTGGAGGATGGAATTTGGTAAAAGCTGCCCTAATGTGTGTAGGGCTATGAATATGCCTCCATCGACTATTACTGCAACTGTGAAGAATGCTAATAAAATAAAACTATCGATGCAAAATGGTAGGTAAAATTTTTGGTGCTCGGAACCTAACCCTGTGATTTCCGATTGACTCCATTATATCAAGTGTTCCATTTGTGCTGATTCCTGTCCCCCCCACCCCCAGGAATCTAACCCTGACGTAAATCGAGGGCTACCTGAACTTGGATTTCAGGAAAGCATTTGATACTATTGCACATAAGACTATGTATAAATTGGAGCAGTGTGGCATTAACAGCACGTTGCTGCTATGAATAAAGGGATTGTTGAAAGAAGACAGAGTTGTAATCAATGGACATTGCTCTTCACGGATTGATGTTATTAGTGGAGTCTGGGTTCGGTGTTAGGCCCATTATTGTTTTCTATATTTATCCAATGATATTCATGAAGGCATATCAGGTTTAATGTCCAAGTTTTCATTTGATACAATGGTTGCCAGGCTGGTTAATGACTTTTCTAGATCCTGTTGCTACTGAACAGGATCTAGAAAAGTTAGGCAGATGGGCTGAGAAAATGCAATTGAAGTTTAACATTGATAAATGCAAAGTACTGCATATGGGTAGCAATAACCCCAGAGTAACTTACCAACTGTGTGGTCCTACACTCAGGGTAATGGAAAATAAAAAAGACCTGGGGATTGTGCAGTCAGATATGAAGTTCTCCTAGCAATGCAGACAAGCTGACAGGACATCTCATGGGAATTTGTTAATGATATCCAGGAATTTTGCTAGCAGGATAGGGAGGTGGTGATTACCCATTGTATAAGGCAGTGATCAGGCCACATCTTGAGTACTTCATACAGGTCTGGAGGTCTCATTTTAAGAAGGAAGTGGAGCTGCTGGAACAAGTACAGAGGACAAAGAGATTGGTCAGGGGAACAAAGGAGTGCGCTTACCAAGAACGGCTTCAGTTCTGCAAATTGTAGTGTGTGGAGACTAGGCACCTGCAAGGTGATCTGATTGAGGTGTTCAAGGCTTTGAATGGATTGAGCAAGCTCAATGCTGATGGGATTCTTCCTCTTACTCAGACCACACACAAGGGGCAAAATTTAAATTGAGAAGGAAATTTGTCTTTAGCCAATGGGTGGTTGATTGTTGGAACAAATTTCCATCTGTTATTGTACAAGTTGATAAATTCACAGAAGAACTGGACAAACTGTTGGAGGGAATGAATAGGTGAAATGGGGGGGTGTCGGTTTTTTTTGGCTGATGCTGTATAAGCTTGCTTTCTTGCATCGTTTGTCACTGCTAATGGAAGATTGTTAACAATGGACCTCTTTTAGTGTTTTGAAAAATGTAGGTATGAAACACTTCCTCAGGCTGGGTTGTCACCTTGAAGACAGGCTACTCAGAAATCCCACAGAAAAAAGTAAAACTATTAGTTTGAAAAAAAAAAAAAAAAAAAAGTCCATCTAAGTGTAATTTGTTTTAATGCATTTTTATTGATTTTGCTGCAATAGATATTTTATCATTTTGAGTTATTTTGAATATATTGAATTTTCAAAATAATGAAATGCACTTGGCATAATACTTTAAGAGTTTAATATCTAATATCGATGTTTAGATACACCATAGACACTCTTAAAAAACTACAAAGTAGTTGTTGTGGGCATAATTTGCTCTTTCTCATATTGTGCTCTGCCTTCACGACGAGTTGCCATGATACTGCACTACCTCAAATAAGTAACGCTTCACTAATAGAGAAGACTATTGTTACTTATTCTCAGTGAGTACCACCACCCAGACATGTTTCAAGGCTATTGGCCTATCATATTGTGCGATTAACTTCACAACTGGGTCGTCATGTCTGCAATACTAGGGTACCTGCCCACCCACCCACTGATGATAGGCCAATAGCCTTGAAACATGTCTGGGTGGTGGTACTCACTGAGAATAAGTAACAATAGTCTTCTCTATTAGTGAAGCGTTACTTATTTGAGGTAGTGCAGTATCATGGCAACTTGTCGTGAAGGCAGAGCACAATATGAGAAAGAGCAAATGATGCCTACAACAACTACTTTGTAGTTTTTTAAGAGTGTCTATGGTGTATCTAAACACAGATATTATATTGAATTTTCAGAAACTTTACCATTGCAAAGTGACACACAAGCATAAAAAAAAAAAAAAAAAATACATCTGCTGTATTACAGAAACAATTTGGGGATATCACAAGAAAATTTTTTTTTTTTTTTTTTTTTTTTTTTAACCATAGGTAATGTTAGGCTCTATTAAAAAACAAATTGGTAGCACTGTACAAGAAAATCTTATTTTTTACCATAGGTTATAAATAAAAAATATAAAAAATACCAATTAAATAAAAAATATAAAAAATAAAAAATACCACTATCGATTTAGAGAGGGAACTGAAGATATGGATTGAAGAGCAAAGGGCAATCGGAATTCCTGTGTCCACAAAGATGGTTCAGCATGAGGCAAGAAGAATTGCTGATGAAAAAGAAGTTACTGATTTCAAAGGAGGACACAATTTGTGCTTCAGGTTCATGAAACGGAATGGACTAAGCATGCGTACATGCACCAGACTTGCCCAAAAGATGCCTGAAAGCTATGTGCAGAAGGTCCTTGAATTCCATCGTTTTGTCATTCAATGTCGGAAGACACATCAGTTTGAGTTGGGACAGATTACAAATATGGACGAAGTATCCCTTCAATTTGATGTTCCAAGTAACAGAACTGTTGATAAGAAGTTGTTGAAACTGTGAAGACAAGTGCACATGAAAAAGAGCCATTATTAGCATTAGCATTAGTAGAGGCATTTGATGCAAGAAAGCAAGCTTATGCAGCATCAGCCAAAAAAAAAAAAAAAAAAGCCCACTTCCACTTCACCCCTCTGTTCGTTCAAAATACCTGTCCAGCTGAGCCTTAAACTTATTTAGGCTATCAACCTCCACCACAAGGGATGGAAGTCTGTTCCACCAACCAACCACCCGCTGGCTAAAGGCAAATTTCCGCACGTCTATCCTACATCTGTCTTTCCTCAATTTGAATTTATGCCCTCTCAGGTGATTTTTCTGAGCTAGAGGAAGAATCCCATCAGCATTGAGCATGCTTAAACCATTCAAGGCTTTATACACCTCTATCAGATCACCTCGCTGGTGCCTAGTCTCCAGACACTGTAATTTGCAAAACTTAAGCCTTTCTTCGTAAGAGCACCCCTTTGTTCCATTCACTAATCTTGTTGCCCTTCTCTGTACTCGTTCCAGCAGCTCTACATCCTTCTTGAAATGAGGCCTCCAGACCTGTTTACAGTACTCTAGGTGTGGCCTGACCATCGCCTTATACAATGGAATAATCACCACCTTATCCCTGCTGGAAAAATTCCTGTATATCATTGACAATACTCCATGAGCTACTCTTGCAGCCCGTCTGCACTGCTCAGAGAACTTCATATCTGCCTGCACAACCACCCCTAAGTCCCTTTCATTCTCCACCACTGTCAGTGCAGTACCACAGAGTTGATACGTTGCTCTGGGGTTGCTGTTTCCCATGTGTAGTACTTTACATTTGTCAATGTTAAACTTCATTTGCCACCTCTCAGCCCATCTGCTCAACCTTTCCAGATCCTGTTGCAGCAGCATAGTGTCCGTAGTGTCCTTGACAACCCTGCCAACCTTTGTATCGTCTGCAAACTTGGACATTAAGCTTGATATACCATCATCAATATCATTTATAAATACAGAAAACAATAATGGACCAATACTGAACCATGAGGGACTCCACTAATAACATCAGTCCACGATGAGCAGTGTCCATTGATTACCACTCTCTGTCTTCTCCCCCTCAACCACCCCTTTATCCATAGCAGCAATTTGCCTCCAATGTCACACTGCTCCAATTTGTGTAGCAGTCTTCCATGTGCAACAGTATCAAAAGCCTTTCTAAGATCCAAGTATATAATATCAAAGTTATTCCCTGCATCCAGTTCTTTTGTGACTGCATCATAGTATCCAATCAAGTTGGTCAGGCAAGACTTCCCCTTAACAAAACCATGCTGTGTCTGAGCTATAACTGAAGTCTTGTCTAAATGATCCTGCAGTGCTTCTTTAACCAGTGCCTCCATTAATTTTCCTGGAACAGAAGTTAAGCTCACAGGTCTATAATTACTTGTGTCAGCCTTTGATCCTCCTTTGTGAATTGGGGTCACATTTGCACATTTCCAGTCTATGGGTACCTCCCCTGAGTCCAAGGAAGCTCTCATAATTATGGCTAAGGGTTTGCTTACTTCCTTTGCTGCCTCCTTTAATATAACTGGATAGATCCCATCCACCCCGGGTGCCTTTCTTGTGTTTATCTTCAACAGTTTCTCCTCCACTTTACTCCCAGTTATTTCAAGATTCTGTAGCTTACTGCCAGAGTTGAATACACCTCTGGCATTCCCCTCGCTGAATAACTCCTCATGTGTGAATGTCGATGCAAAATATTCATTTAGTTTGTTGGCTACCTGAGCAGGATCATCAACACTTGACCCATCAATATCAAGTGGACCAATCTGATTCATCCCCTTCCTTCTAGAGTTTACATAAGTAAAGAACTCTTTGCTGTTTTTCTTTGCATCCCTTGCCAAGGATTTCTCGTAATCTGCCTTCGCCTGCCTAACCTCCTTTGTAACTTGGTTGCATATAACTTGTATCTATCATAGGCTTCTGTGTCATGAGTTAATTTGTATGTATCCCATGCATTTTTCTTCTCTGCCATATACCTCATTAGTTCATCTGACATCCATTTTGGCCTAAACCTTGAACAATATTTCTTAGTTGGTATGTAAAGCCTAGTAGCTTCCAAGATAAGTTCTTTGAATGCTTCCCATTTTGAATTTGCTGTTGGTAACATCATCAGTTGGTCCCACTGTATAGAATTTAAATACTGTCTCAGTCCATCGTAGTCGCCTTTACGGAAGCAATAACCATTCCCTTTACCCCTAATGGTAGTTACCTCTTTGAGTAAATCCCACTTCAGCACACTGTGATCACTGCCACCTAGTGGTTCATTTATCTGCAGATTCTTAATGCATGAAGAATCACTGCTGATAATCAAATCAAGAGTATTACTCCCTCTAGTTGCCTCCCGAACATGCTGATGTAGAAAACAATCATCCAATAAATCCACAAAAGCCCTGCTAGTGTGTGAGTAACCAGCCCCCAAATTCCAGTCAATATCTGGGAAATTAAAATCTCCCATTATAAGACACTCTGATTTACTGGCCCACTCTATTTCCCTGTACAGTTTCTTATTATACTCATCAGAGTCATTAGGCCTATAGCACACTCCTACTCTCAATTTTGATCTCCCAATGTTTATGTCACACCAAACTGACTCCACACTGCACTGTCCAGCGATGTCGACTGGCTTCACTTCCTTGGTTTTTATGTGTTTCTTAACTAATAGCATAACCCCTCCCCCCTTCCTATCCTGTCTATCCTTTCTGTAGACGTTGTACTCCCCAAATTGCAGTTCTGCATCCCTTATATCTGTGTGACACCACGTCTCTGATATCCCAACAATATCTGCCTTCGATGTTTTGAGCAATACCTCAAATTCATCAAATTTATTTACTAAACTCCAACATTGGTGTACACGCAAGTATACCAGTTATACAGTTGTTCTAGCTTGTTGTGCCGATGGAACCAAGCTGCCTCCTATGCTGATTTTTCAAATGCCAAAAGAAGACATTCCTCGAGGAGTGGTTGTCCACGTTCATGACAAGGGTTGGATGGATCAGGATGGGATGAAGATCTGGTTTGAGAAAGTTTGGAGCAGGAGACCAGGTGGGCTCTTACGAAAGCAAACCTGCTCTATTGGTGCTTGATCAGTTCAGGGCACAAATAACAAAAAAAAAGCAAAGAAGACTGCTGCAGAGCGAAAAACAAAACTTGCCGTCATACCTGGAGGCGTGACATCCCAACTCCAACCACTTGATGTCAGCATTAATAAACCCTTCAAAGCTGCCATGAGAGATGAATGGAACCAATGCATGAAGTCTTCTGGGGACAATTTGACACCAGCAGGAAGAGCGAAGAAACCAACTATAGGAGAAGTTTGTACCTGGGTGAAAAGATCCTGGGATAATATCAAGATTGAGATCGTTGTCGCGTCATTTAAGAAGTTTGTCATTTCAAATGCCATAGATGGAACTGAGAACGAGGCAATATATGAAGACAGTGATTCGTCATCAGACACAGATGAGGACAAGCTAATGGATGGGAGTTTTGACAGTGATGAGGAGTTGTATAAATTTTATGATGAATAAAATTTGAGTTCAATAACTTTATGTAATACATTTTTTTTTCCTTTTTTTTTTTTTTTCAAATTTCGGCCCCCAAAATTAAGGTGCATCTTATACATGGAGCATCCAGGTATATGTTATACATGGTATATTTTACGCCTCCAGGTATATCTTATACATGGGGAAATACGTTAATAACATTTGCTCAAATGATTAATTTACATCAAATCACTTCTTACAGAAGTAGTCCAGCAGTACAACTAAATTCTATTCAAGAACTCATATGAATCCACTCATCCTCCCAGGTGGAATCAAGGAACCAAGCTGCAGGGCTTGGTTCCTCGAATAATTTTAAGTGAAAAAACTTCTGATGGTAAATTGGAAATTATTTATCATAATAGACACGTCAATTATGGTAAATAATTTCACTTGGTGTACATGTCTGCTTATTTTTATTTTTTAAAAAATTTTATTGTTTTTTTTAACCATTCAAAATTTCATAGCCCTTTTTAAAATTCAAACGACCACAGCTGTGTAACAGTTCAGAATGCTTAAAATGACACCAGAAAGTTTGGCAATTTCTTTTGGGATTTTTTTTTAAATTTAAACTTTTTGTGCTATTAGCATTAGCAGAGGCATATGATGAAAGAAAATAAGCTCATATAGCATCAGGCAAAAAAAAAAAAAAAAATCCTTCCCATTCCACCCATCCATTCACTCAAAACATTTATCCTGTTCTTCCTTGAATTTATTTAAGTTATCAACTTCCACAGCAATCGATGGAAGTTTGTTCCAGCAATCAACCACTCACTGGCTAAAGTCAAATTTCCACATGGCAGTTCTACAACTGTCTTTCCTCAACTTGAATTTATACCCCCTCAGGTGCACAATATGAGCAAGAAGAATTCCATGAGCATTTAGTTTGCTCAAACCATTCAAGGCCTTGTACACCTCAATCAGATCACCTTGCAGGTGCCTAATCTCCAGACGTTTCAATTTGCAGAACATAAGTTTTCCTTGGTAACAGAAACCCTTTGCTCCCCTCATCCTTCTCTTTACTCATTCCAGTAGCTCTACATCAGTCATAAAATGAGGCTTCCATACCTATATGCAGTACTCAGGGTATGGCCTGACTTGCCTTATACAAGGGGATAATCACTTCCTTATCCCTGCTAGCAAAATTCCTGTATATCATTGACAAGACCCCATGAACTGCTCTAGCAGCCTGTTTGTACGGCTCAGAAAACTTCATATCTGACTGCACAATTACCCCAGGTCCTTTTCATTCTCCACTACCTTGAGTGTAGTGCAGAATGAAAATGTAGTACCACACAGTTTGTAGGTTCATCATCATCATCTATTTTCAATCCACTGCAGGATGAAGGCCTCTCCAGCAACTTTCCAGTTCCTTCTGTTTTGAGCACTGGCCATCCATTTACTACCCACAAACTCATGAATTTCATCTACTCCGCCTTTGTCTTCCAGATTTTCTTCTAGCTCCGCTTGGGTACCATTCTGTTATTTTCTTAGTCCATCCGTCATCACGTCTTTGAGCTATGTGTCCTGTCCAAGACCTTTTTAGTTCTTTAGTTTTGATAAGAATGTCCTTTACTTGAGTTTGCTGCCTAATCCATGTGTTTCTCTTCTTATCTAACAGTCTGATTCCCAATATAATTCGTTCCATTCTTCGCTGTGTAGTTCTCAGCTTCTCTTCCATTCTTTTGGTGAGTGCCCAAGTTTCACTTCCATAAGTCATTGTGGGGAGTATAAATTGGTTCATTATTTTACGTTTCAGACAAACTGGGATATTGCTCTTCAGTATGTAACTATATTTCCTGAATGCTATCCATCGAAAATTTATTCTTCTCTTGACTTCCAGCCATTTATCATTATTACAGCTAATAACTTGTCCCAGATAAGTACATGACTCCACCTTTTCAATTACTGCTCCTTCAATCATTATTTCCCTTTCTGTGGCATACTTGTTCATCATTACTTTTGTTTTAGCCATATTCATCTTTAGTCCAAAATCCTTACTAACTGTGCATAACTGATTAAGATTTTCCTCTAATTCTTTGGGATTGTGGCTTATGTCCACAATGTCATCTGAAAATTGTAAATGGTTTAGGTACTCTCCATTCACATTGACTCCTTTCTGCGACCAGTCTAATCTTCTGAAAGCTTCCTCAAGGGCAGCAGTAAACAGCTTCGGAGATATGGTGTCTCCTTGTCGAACTCCTTTCTCAATTTTAAATTTCCTACTGTCTTTGTCTAGTCTAATAAAGGAGGTAGCACTCTCATATATTTTCTTCAAAATCATAATATATGGGGTATCAATGCCTTGTCTTTCCAGTGTCCAAAACATTGCCTTATGCTGTATGGAGTCAAATGCCTTTTCATAATCCACAAATGCCAGGCATAATGGTGTTTTATATTCATTTGCTTTCTCCATTAGCTGTGATATTACGTGAAGGTGATCCATAGTTGAGAATCCTGTCCTAAAGCCAGCTTGCTCTTTCAGTTGATTCTCATCAAGTATTCTTTCTAATCTGTTAGTAATGACCCTTGTGAACAACTTGTAGATGTGGGATAACAAGCTAATTGTTCTATAATTTCCAATTTCTGATTTATCTCCTTTCTTATGCAGGAAAACTATGATTGCATTATTCCACTGCTTAGGTGTCACACCTTTTCTAATGCACTTTGTGAAGAGCCTTGCCAGTTGTTGTGTTATGTCTCTTCCTCCCAATTTTAACAACTCTACAGTAACTTCATCTTCCCCCGGGGCTTTCTGATTCATTTTCTTCAATGCATGTTCTACCTCCTCAGGAAGAATATTGGGTATGTCGTACATGTTGCTAATTTGCAATCCATCTTCCCCACTGCTGGCATCATTCCCTCGCTCCTTGTATAATTCTCTATAGTAGTCTTGTGCTATTTGAATTATGCCTTCTGTGCTGTTTATAAGTACACCATCGCTATTCTTCAGTTTCAGTATCATTTGTCTTTCTGTATAATTGGCTCATGGCTGCTGATTTAAATCCTTGGTTTTCCCTTAATGCTTGTTCTACTTTTCTTGTGTTAAATCTTCTTATGTCCTCTCTGAGTCTCTTTCTAATGGCTTTGCATAACTCACTATACTCAATTTTCTCCTTGTCAATGTTTATCTTGCTCTTCCTTTTTTCACCTTCGGTTCATCATAACAAGTGTTTCTTGACTAATTTTTTCTTCTTTGGATTTCTTTTTCCCTATAGGTTTCTTGGGCTTTATCACTTTCAGAAAGTTGTAATATTCCTCGTCGATATCTTGGTCCTGCGCAGTTTGCAGAAGCTCACACTTATTCTTAAGTTCCAGTACATACTGCTTTTTCTCCTCTTCTGCTATCTCAAAGACCTTTGTATTATTTACTAGAGTCAGTTTTATCCTTTCCTTTCCTACATCTATATCAAGTGTACATCTTACCATTCTGTGATCACTTCCAACATTTACCTTATTCAGGATGGTAACGTCATTCACAGTATATCTTCTGTTAGTGAGGATGAAGTCGATTTCATTAGTTGTTAATCCATTTGGACTCTTCCATGTCCACTTTCTGTTCACCCTTTTCTTGAAAAAAGTGTTCATTACTGACAGTCCTTGAGAATCTGCAAATTCCACAAGTCTTTCGCCTCTTTCATTTCTTTCACCAATTCCAAAATTTCCTATAGTTCTCCTTTCTGCGCTGTTTTGTCTTTTTCCAACCTTAGCATTGAAGTCCCCCATAATAATAGTGTAGTGGGTTTTCTGCTCATCTAGAAGACTCAATTTCCGTGTACATTTCTTCAACCTCTTTATCATCATGGCTTGATGTCGGTGCATAAATTATTATAACCTATAGCTTGTACCGCTTAGAAATCTTGAGTATTAGTCTTGACACCCTTGGTGATGTACTTTTGAATTCCAAAATGTTGTTTTTTAAATCTTTATGGACCAGAAACCCAACTCCACTTTCACTCCTTTCACTGTTTCCATTGATGTACAGCAGATTTCCACTTGATAAACTTATAAGTGATTCATTTCTTCTTCTTCTTGTTTGTAGGTTACCCTGGGATTACTGCTTCCCATATGGAGTACAGGCAGTTCCCGCTTTACTAGTTCCCAGGTTTACGAGTTTTTTTTTTTTTTTTTCAAGTAGTATCAAGTATCAACAAAATTGAAAATATGAACATTAATTGCAAAAAATGAATGTTAAACATTTATAAATACCGCATTTCAAACCTCTACATCCTTCCTAAAATGAGGCTTCCAGACCTGTATGCAGTACTCACGGTGTGGCCTGACTGTTGCTTTATACAAAGGGTACTAGGAAAGTTTTGCAATATGACGCAACAATGAATCACAGGAAGCTGCTTGTTGCTGCATGTTGAGACATGTTCATACGTGCATAGTAGCCGCCGCACCAAGTCGACGGGCTCAGTTATTCATTAGTAATGAGAGTGTAAAGTGCTTGAGATGGCATTGTGGTCACGAAATGAGATAAGGACAGTTTTGCGGTATAATTTCGTGCATGGTTTAACCATAGACCAGTGCTTAGAAGAAATGACTCTTGCACTAGATGATGATTGTCCACATCGTACAATGATATTCAGGTGGTATAGAGAATTCCAAAGGGGAAATTTCACTCTGGAGGATTCTGAGAGGCCGGGAAGGCCACGAACGTCAGTTACGGAGGAAAACGTTACTGCTGTGAGGAAAATGCTTGACGGAAACAGGCGAGTGACCTACCAACAGATAGAGGATACTTTGGGCCTAAATGCACCAGCAATTCGTTCGATTCTGCAAGATCATTTGCACGTGAAGAAACTTTGTTCTCTCTTGGTGCTGCATCAACTGACTGAAGAGCAGATGACACGACGTGTGACTTGGTGCCGGGAGATGTTAAAAAAGTTTGATAAGGGACAATCTCGGTATGTGAACAACATCGTGACAGGTGACGAGACTTGGATGTACTCTTACGATCTTCCGACCAAGGCTCAAAACAAAGTTTGGGTCTTTGATGATGACGACACACCCGTAATTGTCAGAAAATCCCGATCTGTAAAGAAGAAAATGATAGCTGTATTTTTCAAATCGAGTGGAATTGTGGAACGTGTCGTTTTGGACACACAAAAGACAGTCACAGCTAAGTGGTATACTGAACAATGCCTGCCTAAAGTCATTGGATCTATGAAGAACCTGCGGCCAAAGTCAAGAATGGACACCTGGTACCTCCATCACGATAATGCTCTAGCTTACCGCGCCAAAGCCTGCACCGAATATTTGACCACGACAGGACTGAAACTTCTCGAGCACCCTCCCTACAGTCCAGACCTTGCTCCCTGCGACTTTGCACTGTTCCCGCATGTGAAAATGAAGCTAAAAGGGAGGCGGTTTTCCAGTGATGAGGACCTTCTATGGGCTTGGGACAACGAGTGTGCTTTACTCCTTAGTGAAACTTGGCAGAACTGGTTTAAAGATTGGTTTCGGAGGATGGAGAGGTGTATTGAATGTAGAGGAAATTACTTTGAAAAAATTAAATAAACAAAGCTGTATTGCAAAACTTTCCTAGTACCGTTTGTACAAGGGTATAATCACCTCCTTATCCCTGCTAGCAAAATTCCTGTATATCATTGACAAGACCCCACGAGCTGCTCTAGCAGCCTGTCTGCACCTTCAGAAAACCATATCTAACTGCACAATTACCCAAGTCCTTTTCCTTCTCCACTACCTCAAGTGTAGTACCACACAGTTTGTAGGTTACTCTGGGATTACTGCTACCCATATGCAGTACAGGTGGTTTTCGCTTTGAGTTTTTTTTTTTATCAAGTATCAACAAAATCGAAAATATGAACATTAATTGCAAAAAATGAATGTTAAACATTCATAAATACCACATTTCAAACCACGCTAGTAGCTATACAATACAGTGTACACCCACTTTACGATATTAATCCATTCCAGAAGCACCATTGTATCGTGAAAATAACGCAACGTGAACCCAATAATACATTGTTGGATTATTGGAAGTTGAAATTTTTGCAAAAAAAAGCTAAGCTATTTATCTCTTTAAAAGGCCATTTTTATAATGAAAATTGTATTAGTCACCAATTCAGTAAAATGCACTACAATTTCAATGCTATCACATGCTCTGTTATAAGAATCGATATTTGAATGCCTTTGTGATATTTTTCTAAAGCAAATTTCTGGAGTTCATGACCATAAAACAATTTGCACTTTCCAGTTTATTGGGCTTTTCTGTTAGTGCAATCAATTATAAACAGGTAGTCAACTTTGATGTTATTGCATTTGCAAAAATACTGATAGCTGGAATTATATGGGATTTTATGTGATTATGGTGAAATGTGTTTTTACCTTCATTGAAATCTTCAATCATATAAAAAATGTAAATGAATTTTCTCTTCGGTCCTTTATTCCAAGATTGGTTTTTGCATCACTTTGTGCTTGAAGTAAAACAATACAGTAAACCCCCGCTATTCGCGGGGGTTACGTTCCTGAGAAATGCCGCGAATACTGAGTTATGGCTACCATAGTAATAAAGGGGTTCCATTCAAAAGTATGAAATATATAAGAAAAACTAGTCTAAAATTTTGTCTATGTATGTATTATATCTATGTTATTATATCTATGTATTATATGTACCTTCATAATATGACTACGTACATAGACAGTACATAGTGAAATGCAAACATATGGCATCGAAATGAAAATAAGAAACAATTTAATATTAAATGTAATATTTATTAGAAATTTCAAACAAATCTTTCAAACCAGCGTTTTTGCTAGCTAAAAAACTTATCCTGCCAGTGCTATCACCAGTTTCACTAAAGTGTTGATAAAGGAGTTTTGCCTTTTCACGAATGATGAGTGAACTTAACGGAATTTTATTTTGAATTCAGTCTTCTATCCACAGATTTAAAGCCTTTTCCATTTTTTATAATTTAACATCACGAGTTACAGAGCAAATTTTTGAAGCAATTAGCATGTTTTCACGGACACTGCGGCGGATTTTTTCTTCCGATTTTTTGATTGATTGGCCCGTTGACTCATTGATTTTATAATGTTTTGCCACTGAGGAGACACTTTCAGCATTAGAAATTTTGTCTAATAAATCAGTTTTATTCGCCAATGTCATCACCTTTGATCTTTTCACATTTCCTTTGTTATTCGTAGCCATATTTTTGTACGGGTTAGAAAGAACTTGTCCAAAATAAAGTCACTTTCTTCCGTTAACACACTCGAAAAAAAATCTATTTTACACTGCAAAATGGTAGATTTATCACTTTTGTAAGCATATCAATTTATAAATTGATAAATTCATTCAATTTATAAGCATATAAATTAAAAGCAAACGACGAAACCTTCCATGACAAGCGCATAACACATACCGAACAAGGATTAGCGAGAAACATCCACGCTCGCGATTTTTTTACCCCTCTCCCCCCACTGACTGAGCGCTGTTTTGACCGGGAAAGATAATTTTAGCCACGCCCATGTTTTTTTATGGCAGAAAATGTTCACGGTGATTTAAAATTCATATTTTTTTAGGCTTCATTTTATATTAAATCAGCGACCGCGAATACATGAAACTGCGAATAGTGGGGGTTTACTGTATTGTGAAAATAAAAATATTCCTTTTTTGGGTGATTCTGATTTTAGATAATGCACCTGGCTGCCCACCATTTCAGCAACATCATCAGCCATTTTCAATCCAATGCAGGATGAAGGCCTCTCCAGCAACTTTCCAGTTCCTTCTGTTTTGAGCACTGGCCATCCATTTACTACCCACAAACTCATGAATTTCATCTATCCATCTCCGCCTTTGTTTTCCAGGATTTCTTCTAGCTCCTTTTTGGGTACCATTCTGTTATTTTTTTAGTCCATCTGTCATCATGTCTTCGAGCTATGTGTCCTGTCCAAGACCATTTTAGTTCTTTAGTTTTGATAAGAATGTCCTTTACTTGAGTTTGCTGCCTAATCCATGTGTTTCTCTTCTCATCTAACAGTCTGATTCCCAATATAATTCGTTCCATTCTTCGCTGTGTAGTTCTCAGTTTCTCTTCCATTCTTTTGGTGAGTGCCCAAGTTTCACTTCCATAAGTCATGGTGGGGAGTATACATTGGTTCATTATTTTACGTTTCAGACAAACTGGGATATTGCTCTTTAGTATGTGACTATATTTCCTGAATGCTATCCATCCAAAATTTATTCTTCTCTTGAGCAACATCGATTGAGCATCAATTTCAGCAACATCGCCACCCTAATGTTAAAATAATTTTTTTGTCACCAAATACGACACCACTTTTGCAGCCAACTGACCAGAGTGTTATTTCAATGTTTAAAGCACATTATCTTCAGGAGACATTTGACATGCTAATTAATGCTACGGGTCAGGAGGGAGGTTCAATCCTTAAAGATTTTTGGAAAGAATTCCCTATTAAGATGCAATTAAAATAATACAACGAACCTGGGACAGAATTACAGAGAAGAACATGAAGGGTGTTTGGAATAAACTGTCCTCAGTTTAATGATAATTTTGAAGGCTTTCAACAACTAGCAGAGATCGTACAAAA
The DNA here is from genome assembly GCF_048544385.1 of Mastigoproctus giganteus. NCBI lineage: Eukaryota > Metazoa > Arthropoda > Arachnida > Uropygi > Thelyphonidae > Mastigoproctus > Mastigoproctus giganteus. Next base: position 12,842,227 of record NC_143579.1, read on the forward strand.
TGAAACAGAAGCAGTTATTACTATTGCCAGCCAATTGCAGCTTGAAATTTTTGCAAATAATGTCACTGATGTGCTTCAAGCACACAATGGAGCACTTAGAAATGAAGTCCTTTATGAAATGGCAAAATGTGAAGAAGCTGAAGAAAAAGAAAATTTAACAGCTGAAACTCATGTTCGTTCCTTTACTCTCAAGGAGCTAGATAAAGCTTTTCAATACACAGAAAAATCAATTGAGATTTTCGAGTCACAAGATACAAATTTGGAGTGTATTAGGAAAGTTGTTACAGATTTAAAAAATGCTTATGCATGCTATCATGAAATTTATAAAGAATAGAGAAGACTATCTTGATGCATTTCTGAAGAAGACGATGCTTTGTGCTTCCAGCAAACCAGCAACAAGTGCAGAGCCAACAATGGGTGATCAACAAGTGTGCATTTAGTTGATTATGATGAAGAATAAACATTCTTTTAACATTTGTAAGTCATAAATAATTTCTTTATTATAATTTGCTTGATTCCCCCCCACCCCCGGATAAATCAATCATTGTTTAAGCATAAACTAATTAGCTAACTAATTTCATTGTTGACGTAACCCTTGTTTTTAACATTATGTCTACAGGAAATAAATTTGGAACAAATTAACTCATTAGGAATGATTTTATTATTATTATTATTATTATTAGCCATATGGAACAAGGGAGCCTGAGGCTTATGCTGCTCCAGCCAAAAAAAAAAAAAAAAAAAAGAAATTCCCGAGTTACCCCCTGAGAAAGAGAGAGAGAAAGGGAGAGAAAAGTACAAAGGAATCACCAAGAAAGATGATATCCAGCTCAGGACCCTGGGTTTGCCAAGCCCATACTCACCAGATGTGAGCCCCTGGGGTTCATTAAGTTAGGAACTACCTGAACTTTGAATTTGTCAATGTTAAACTTCTGTTGCCACCTCTTAGCCCATTTGCCCAACTTTTCTAGATCCTGTTGCAGTAGCGTGCCGTCATTACCTGCTTTCTAATTAAGTCACAAAGGAAGTTAGGCAAGTGAAGGCAGATTACAAGAAATCTTTGGCAAAGGATAGTAAGAAAAACAGCAAGGACTTTACTTATATAAACTCTAGGGGGAAGGGATTGAATCAGATTGGTCCACTTGATATCGATAGTTCTACTGTTGACGGTCCTGCTCAGAGAGCTGATAATCTGAATTATCATATTATGCATTTACATTCACGCATGAGGAGTTTTTAAGGGAGGAAAATGCCAGAAGTTTGTCAGATGGTAACAGGGTGCTTAATGATTTTATAATAACTAAGAGCAAAGAGAGGAAAAATTATTGAAGTTAAACATGAGAAGGGCACCTGGAGTGGACAGGATCTATCTAGTTATATATTAAAGGAGGTGGCAAAGGAAGTAAGCAAACCCTTAGCCATAATTATGAGAGCATCCTTGGACTCAGGGGAAATCCCCATGAACTGGAGATATGCAAATGTATCCCAATTCACAAAGGGATATCTAAGGGTGACATGAGTCATTAAAGACCAGTTAGTTTAACTTCTGTTCAGGGGAAAATAATGGAGTCACTGGTTAAAGCTGCATTGCAGGATCATCTAGACAAGACTGCAGTAATAATTCAGACACAGCATGGGTTTGTTAAGGGAAAGTCTTGTCTGACAAATTTGATTGGTTACTATGATATGATTACAAAGGAACTGGATACAAAAAATAATTTTGATATCATATACTTGAATTTCATGTAAGCTTTTGACACTGTTGCACATGGAAGACTACTGTACAAATTGAAGCAGTATGGTATTAAGTTGCTACGATGGATAAAAGGGTGGTTGAGTGGGGGAAGACAGAGAGAGTGGTAATCAAAGGATGAAGTTTTTATGGCTCTGGAAAATAGAGAAGCCTTTTCTGTTTTATTAACTTAAATTGGCATATTAACTTATTTTCTAGAGTAGCTTTATATTCCTAGTTACGATACTTAGTTTAAATTTTAACTTAGATAGAGATTTTGTAAGTTATTACTTAGTATCGGTAAGGGTATCCAATCCATGTGTTTTACAAATTTTGCAGAGCCAGCAAACGGGAAGTTTTCTAGCTATATTTAGCCGCTTTATTGACTAATTGTTATATTAAATTATTTTCTATAAGTAGTTTATAGATCTAGTCAAGATCCTTGGTTTATTCTGAATTGAGACAGCGAGATTTTGGAAGTTAATTAATACTTAAGCGTTCGTAGATTTACCATTCATAACTTGCTGCCATTATTATACGTACAACGTTATATCCCGAACTAGATAGCATTATCTTAGCATAGTGTATATTATCAATTAATCAGTAAAATTTATTAATCTTGTTGAACTTCATTGTCAATTAAATTGTACTTTTTAACTAAATACATATAATGACTTAGATTTTACAAACATAACGTAATTAATTAATACATAAGAGATATGGAAGTTATATAAAGAAACTTAAAGATTATACTTGATACTTGAAAAAATATATATAGATATATAGTGTTACAACTGCATTGGGATACAAGTTTAGGGTTATAATTTTTGTATTGAAATTGAATCGAAATCGGAGCAGCAAAGCAAAAGGCTCAAGCTAAATGGAGTGCTGTGGCTCAGGGGAGAACTTGAGGGGGGGGAAGTTGTCCTCGGAATCACAGCCTTTTAAAATGCACTGCTTGCTTGATGTTTGTGATGCAATCAGGTATAGGACATGATATTGCCAAGGGGGATGTCTTTGTGTGCGCGCGCGATGTAAGGAGTGTGAGGAAATGAGGTGACAACTCAGCATTGTTATGAGCCTATATGAGAGCTTGATGGACAGGGTGGATGCCTCAAATGATCTAAATTGAGGGTCCCATCAAGCTCTCAGCTGCCCACATCAAAGCTAGAGCTTGCATTTCATCATCATGTAACACAGCGGCAACACCCAAGGCAGAATGTGCTGATCCCACAGGAACAAGTAGTTGTTGGTGACTATTGTCAGTGGAAACGGGGAACATGCTATGTAAAAACGATAGCTGGAACAGGAACAGGGTATGTCTGCCAGGGGCAAAGGTTGATGACGTTGTAGAGCGGATATCATCTTTTAAGGGCACAAAGGGTGATATTGTTGTACATGTTGGCACTAATGATATTAAGAGTAGGAGACCGGCAGAATTACTTAATAAGTACACGTCACTGTTGAAAAAAAGCCGTGAATTATGTTTGAATTTGAAAGTGTCTGCAATTCTGCCCAGGCACGATAGGAAGGAGTATATGATGAGAGCCTTGTCGATCAATTCGGCCCTGGAAAGATTGTGCAAGGCTCAAGGGGTAGAATTTTTTTCTTGTTAACAGGAGAGACTGCTTCTACAGGGATGGGATGCACTTAAATAGAAAGGGTGCAAGAATATTTTCTGATGCTATCGAGGCAGTGTTAGGTGGGTCGGAAAACTGCTAGCTTGGGGGGGGATGCAAGGACTAATAGATTAACAGTAGCCAATGGCAGAGGTGAACGTGATTCTTGCACTGCTTCTATTGGAATGAGCAGCAGCCTGGAAAACAAGATGCAGAGTATTTCAGAGACTGCTGGGAGTCATTGCGATACAACTAAACACATGGTTGTGTTAAGGTAGCTAAGAATAGGAACAGGTGCATGTATACTAGCGTATACACCAATGCTAGGAGTTTGGTAAATAAATTTGAGGTATTGCTCAAAACATCAAAGTCAGATATTGTTGGGATATCAAAGATGTGGTGTCCCACAGATATAAGGAATGCAGAACTGGAATTTGGGGACTACAATGTGTACTGGAAGGATAGGAAGGGAGGAGAGGTTATGCTATTAGTTAAGAAACGCATAAAATACAAGGAAGCGAAGCCAGTCACCATCGCTGGACATTGCAGTGTAGAGTCAGTTTGGTGTGACATTGGAAGATCACAATTGAGAATAGGAGTGTGTTATAGACCTAATGACTCTGATAAGTATAATAAGAAACTGTACAGGGAAATAGAGTGGGCCAGTAAATCTGAGAGTCTTATAATGGGGGAATTTTAATTTCCCAGATATTGAGTGGAATTTGGGGGCTGGTCACACACACTAGCAAGGCTTTTGTGGATTTATTGAATGATTGTTTTCTACATCAGCATGTTCGGGAGGCAACTAGAGGGAGTAATACTCTTGATTTGATTATCAGTAGTGATTCTTCATGCATTAAGAATTTGCCGATAGAGGAACCACTAGGTGGCAGTGATCACAGTGTGCTGAAGTGGGATTTACTGAAAGAGGTAACTATCATTAGGGGTAAAGGGAAGGGTTTTTGCTTTCGAAAAGGCGACTATGGTGGTCTGAGACAGTATTTAAATTCTATACGGGGGACCAACAGCAAATTCAAAATGGGAAGCATTCAAAGAATTAATCTTGGAAGCTACTAGGCTTTACATACCACCTAAGAAATATTGTTCAAAGTTTAGACCTAAATGGATGTCAATGAACTAATGAGACATATGGCAGAGAAGAAAAATGCATGGGATACATATAAATTAATGTGTGACATGGAAGCTTATGATAGATACAAAGTATAATTTGGCCTGTAACCAAGTCACAAAGGAGATTAGGCAGGCAAAGGCAGATTTTGAGAAATCCTTGGCAAAGGATGCAGAGAAAAACAATGGAGTTCTTTACTTATGTAAACTCTAGAAGGAAAGGGATGAGTCAGATTGGTGCACTGGATATTGATGGTTCAACTGTTGATGATCCTGCTCAGGTGGCTAACAAACTAAATGAGTATTTTGCATCTACTTTCACCCATGAGGAGTTATTCAGGCAGGGGAATGCCAGAGGTGAACTCTGGAAGTGAGCTAGATGATTTTGCCATAACTGAGAGTAAAGTGGAGGAGAAATTGTTGAAGATAAACACAAGAAAGGAAACTGGGGTGGATGGGATCTATTCAGTTATATTAAAGGAGGCAGCCAAGGAAGTAAGCAAGCCATTAGCTATAATTATGAGCGCTTCCTCGGACTCAGGAGAGGTACCCATGGACTGGAGATGTGCAAATGTGACCCCAATTCATAAAGGAGGATCAAAGGGCGACACAAGTAATTATAGACCTGTTAGTTTAACTTCTGTTCAGGAAAATTATTGGAGACACTACTTAAAGAAGCACAGCAGGATTATCTAGACAAGACTTCAGTTATAGCTCGGACACAGCATGGGAAAGTCTTGCCTGACCAATTTGATTGGATACTATGATGTGGTCACAAAGGAACTGGATGCAGGGAATAACTTTGATATTATATATTTGGATCTTAGAAAGGCTTTTGATACTGTTACACATGGAAGACTGCTAAACAAATTGGAGCAGTGTGGCATTGGAGGCAAATTCTTGCTATGGATAAAGGGATGGTTGATTGGGAGAAGAAAGAGAGTGGTAATCAAAGGACAGTACTCATCGTGGACTAATGTTATTAGTGGAGTCCCTCAGGGTTCAATGTTTGGTCCATTGTTGTTTTCTGTATTTATAAATGATATTGATGATGTTATATCAAGCTTAATGTCCAAGTTTGCAGACGATATGAAGGTTGGCAGGGTTGTTAAGGATACTAATGACAGTAGCTGCTGCATACTGTCATTAGTATCTCAGCCCATCTGCTCAAAAGTTGAGCAGATGGGCTGAGAGGTGGGAACTGAAGTTTAACATTAACAAATGTAAAGTACTTCATATGGGAAGCAGTAACCCCAGAGTAATACATCAACTGTATGGTACATTGACAGTGGTAGAGAATGAAAAGGACCTGGGGGTAACTGTACAGGCAGATATGAAGTTCTCTGAGCAGTGCAGATGGGCGGCAAGGGTAGCTCATGGTGTCTCGTCAGTGATATGCAGCAATTTTTCTAGCAGGGATAAGGGGATGATTATTTTTTTTGTAAAAGGCTGTGGTCAGGCCATACCTTGAGTACTGTATACAGGTCTGGAGGCCTCACTTCAAGAAGGATGTAGAGCTGCTGGAACAAGTACAGAGAAGGGCAACAAGATTAGTGAATGGAACAAAGGGGTGCTCTTACGAAGAAAGGCTTAAGTTTTGCAAATTACAGTGTCTGGAGACTAGGCACCAGCGAGGTGATCTGATAGAGGTGTATAAACTTTGCTTTCGTAAAGGCGACTATGATGGTCTGAGACAGTATTTAAATTCTATACAGTGGGACCAACTGATGATGTTACCAACAGCAAATTCAAAATGGGAAGCATTGAAGGAACTAATCTTGGAAGCTACCAGGCTTTACATACCAACCAAGAAAGGTTCACGCCTAAATGGTTGTCAGATGAACTAATGAGACATATGGCACAGAAGAAAAATGCATGGGATACATACAAATTAATGGGTGACATGGAAGCCTATGATAGATATAAGTTGGTCTGTAACCAAGTCACAAAGGAGATTAGGCAGGCAAAGGCAGATTATGAGAAATCCTTGGCAAAGGATGCAAAGAAAAACAGAAAAGAGTTCTTTACCTATTTAAACTCAAGAAGGAAAGGGATGAATCAGATTGGTCCACTGGATGTTGATGGTTCAACAGTTGAGGATCCAGCTCAGGTTGCTAACAATCTAAACGAGTATTTTGCATCTACATTCACACATGAGGAGTTATTCAGGAAGGGGAATGTCGTAGGTGAAGTAAACATTGGCAGTGAGCTAGATTATTTTCTAATAACTGAGAGGAAAGTGGAGGAGAAATTGTTGAGGATAAACATAAAAAAGGCACCCGGGGTGGATGGGATCTATCCAGTTATATTAAAGGAGGCAGCAAAGGAAGTAAGCAAACCCCTAGCCATAATTATGAGAGCTTCTTTGGACTCAGGGGAGGTACCCATGGACTGGAGATGTGCAAATGTAACCCCAATTCACAAAGGAGGATCAAAGGCTTACACAAGTAATTATAGACCTGTTAGTTTAACTTCGGTTCCAGGAAAATTAATGGAGGCACTGGTTAAAGAAGCACTGCAGGATCATCTGGACAAGAATTCAGTTATAGCTCAGACACAGCATGGTTTTGTTAAGGGCAGGTCTTGTCTGACCAATTTGATTGGATACTATGATGTAGTCACAAAAGAACTGGATGCAGGGAATAACTTTGATATTATATATTTGGATCTTAGAAAGGCTTTTGATACTGTTGCGCATGGAAGACTGCTGCACACATTGGAGAAGTGTGGCATTGGAGGCAAATTGCTGCTATGGATAAAGGGATGGTTGAGTGGCAGAAGACAGAGAGTGGTAATCAATGGACTCAAGAGAGTGGTAATTAGTCCACGTTGAGCAGTCTCAACGTGGACTAATGTTATTAGTGGAGTTCATCGGGGTTCAGTGTTGGGTCCATTGTTGTTTTCTGTATTTATAAATGATATTGATGATGGTGTATCAGGCTTAATGTCCAAGTTTGCAGATGATACCAAGGTTGGCAGGGTTGTTAATGACACTACTGATACTATGCTGCTGCAACAGGATCTGGAAAGGTTGAGCAGATGGGCTGAGAGGTGGCAAATGAAGTTTAACATTGACAAATGTAAAGTACTACATATGGGAAACAGTAACCCTAGATCAACGTATCAACTCTGTGGTACTACGCTGACAGTAGTAGAGAATGAAAAGGACCTGGGGGTAATTGTGCAGGCAGATATGAAGTTCTCTGAGCAGTGCAGATGAGCTGCAAGAGTAGCTCATGGTGTCTTGTCAATGATATACAGGAATTTTTCTAGCAGGGACAGGGATGTGATTATTCCTTTGTATAAGGCATTGGTCAGGCCACACCTTGAGTACTGTATACAGGTCTGGAGGCCTCATTTCAAGAAGGATGTAGAGCTGCTGGAACGAGTACAGAGAAGGGCAACAAGATTAGTGAATGGAACAAAGGGTTGCTCTTACGAAGAAAGGCTTAAGTTTTGCAAATTACAGAGCCTGGAGACTAGGCATCGCGAGGTGATCTGATAGAGGTGTATAAGGCTTTGAATGGCTCGAGCATGCTCAATGCCAATGGGATTCTTCCTCTTGCTCAGAATAATCACCTCAGAGGGCATAAATTCAAATTGAGGAAAGACAGATGTAGGAATAGATGTGCGGAAATTTGCCTTTAGCCAGCGGGCAGTTGGTTTGTGGAATAGACTCCCATCGCTTGTTGTTGAAGTTGATAGCCTAAACAAATTTAAGGCTCAGCTGGACAGGTATTTCGAACGAACGGAGGGGTGAAATGGGAGTAGTGGTTTTTTTTTTTTTTTTTTTTTTTTTTTTTGGCTGATGCTGAATAAGCTTGCTTTCTTGCATCATATGCCTCTACTAATGATAATGATAAAGCCTTGAATGGTTTGAGCATGCTCAATGCTGATGGGATTCTTCCTCTTTCTCAGAATAATCACCTGAGAGGGCATAAATTCAAATTGAGGAAAGACAGATGTAGGATAGATGTGTGGAAGTTTTCCTTTAGCCAGCCGGTAGTTGGTTGGTGGAACAGACTTCCATCCTTTTTTTGTGGAAGTTGATACCCTAAATAAATTTAAGGCTGAGCTGGGACAGCTATTTGGAACAAATGGAGGGCTGAATTGGGAGCAGTTTTTTTTTTTTTTTTTTTTTTTTTTGGCTAATACTGCATAAGCTTGCTTTCTTGCATTATATGCCTCTGCTAATGCTCTTCGTGGACTAATGTTATTAGTGGAGTAACCCAGGGTTCTGTGTTGGGCTCACTGTTGTTTTGTGTAATATTCAGTGATATCGATGAAGGTATATCAGGCTTATTGTCAAAGTTTGCAGGTGATACAAAGGTTGGCAGGGTTGTTGTATGCTACTGCAGCAGAAGGTAGAAAATTTGGGCAGATGGGCTGAGAATTGGCAACTGAAGTTTAACATTGACAAATGCAAAGTACTTCAAATGTGTAGAAGGAATCCCAGAGAAACATATCAACTGTGTGGTAGAAAATGTAAAGGATCTAGGTGTAATTGTGCAGTTAGATATGAAGTTTTCTGAGCAATGCAGACAGGCTGCCAGAGCAGGTTATAGAGTATTGTCAATGATATTCAGGAATTTGGCTAGTAGGGAAAAGGAGGTGATTAGGTGCCTCCATAGCCAGGTGGGCAGGAACAGCAGTGCGTAGCGCACACTTCTTGATTAGGCCGGGGTTCAAGCCCATGACCACCAAATACGGAGGATGCGGAAAGGTCAGGGAATGACCACTGCTTATCCCCGGATGAATATGGCCTTAGTTGCTAATGCTCCTAAAAACCAAATATCAAACAAACAGGAGGTGATTATCTCTTTGTATAAGGCAGTGGTCAGTCCATGTATTTAATACTGCGTACAGGTCTTGAGACTTAATTTTAGGAAGGATGTAGAGTTGCTTGAGCATGTACAGAGAAGGGCAACAAGGTTCGTGAGGGGGAATGGAGGGGGTAGTTTTACCGAGAAAGGCGTAAGTTCTGCAAATTGCATCTAAGTTGCAAGTTGATCTAATTGAGGTGTATAAGGCCTTGAATGGGTTGAGCACTGGAATTCTTCCTCTAACTCAGAGTACGAACATGAGGGAACATAAATTCAAATTGAGGAAAGACAGTTATCGAATAGATGTGTAGAAATTTGCCATTACGCAGTGGGTAGTTAATTGCTGGAACAAACTTCCATCTGTCGTTGTGGAAGTTGATACCTTAAATAAATTCAAGGAGGAACTGGACAAACTTTTGGAGGGAATGGATGTGTGAAATTTTTTTTTTTTTTGGCTGATGCTACATAAGTTTATAATTGTGCTTTCTTGCATCACATGCCTCCATTACTACTGCTATTAATATATCTGCCAACTTTTGTATCATCTGCAAACTTGACAATAAGCCTGATATACTGTCTAAGGACACTACTCTTTGTGGACTAATGTTATTAGTAGGACTCTACTAATAACATTAGTCCACAAAGAGTAGTGTCCATTGATTACCACTCTGTTTTCTGCCACTCCACCATCTCTTTATCCCAGTGGTGGAAATCAAAAATATTAAAAACCAGTTTTCCGTCACCTTACTCCCCCTTTTTGTGGTAAAAAAGAAAAACCAAACAGAGACCAAAAGTAGTATAGCTTGCATGGCGTTCGGTGTGAAATAGCCTTTAGGGACAGGTTCGGCGAACTCAGGAAATTCTAGGGATAGGTTCGCGTGAACTGGTGCATACTGGCTGAATCCCACCACTGCTTTATCCATAGCAGCAACTTGCCGTAAATGCCATACTGCTCCAATTTGTACATCAGTCTTTCATGTGCAACAGTTGTAAAAGCTTTACTGAAATTCAAGTATGGATATGAAATTTTTTTTTTTTTTTTGCATCTAGTTTCTGTGAACACGTCATTGTATCCCATCACTCTAAAGTGAAGCTAAATAACTGAAATGAATATTTGTCTATTTGCCTCCAAAAACGTAAATGCAGCCCTGCATGTATGTGTGTGAATTATAAAGAAAACTATTTACTGCACTTTATTCCTTCTTCGTAAAAAATTACAACTACATAAATAAAGTCAGTTATGGTCACTTAAATTAAGTCATAAAAATTAAAGTTAATTACATAAATAAGTCATGATATTAATGGAAATAGTTAATTATATTATATTTTAATATTTAATGCGATGGATGGGCTTGGTGGAGATTTATTAGCTTATCAATATTAGGTTTAATATCTGTAAGTAGAAGTCATAAATCGCCACGTTTAACAACATCCAGACAATTTCTTTGTTTTGTCAGCAATTGAGAGACAGCACTGAAACCGGTTTCGACTAGATACGATGTTGGAAAAGAAATAAGTAATTTTTTTACAATTTCCCACAAACCAGGATAATGGTCAGGGATTTTCTTTTGTAACTAAAATTCCTGATATGAATTTTCAAATTTTGGCTTCAGTTCAACTTCATTTTGTAACTCAATCAATTCTTCTTCAAAACGTTCACTATCGTCATTATTTAAAAAAAGGATTTATAACCCAATCTGGAATTTTCAAATTAAGGAGATCTTCGAACCTTTCCTGCATATCTCTGTCCAACATTTTTAGATGATTACAAAAAGTTAGTTTCATCAGCTATTTTTTCTTTTTTCTCTATTTCCAACAGATTTGGAAATTGATACAATTCATGTCGTCCTTTGCACATAAAAAGCTTTAATTTTGAAATAAATGCTGAAATTTGAGTTTTTGCCTTAATAAGAGTTACATCTTGTCCTTGTAAATGTAAGTTCATTGACTTGAATCTAGTAAATAAATCTGCAAGATAAGCAATATCAGTTTTCATTTTCTTGAGGTCATTACTAAAGTCGTTGTTTCTATCTTCAGAAAACTCAACAAAAGTATCAGAGTTCATAAAATCTGTTCTGACAGTTGCCTTTTGACAGCCACCGAACCTCGGAGTGAAATAGCAATCATTCAAAATCTTCAATGTTTTGATCACAAAGCTTTCGAAATATACAATCATTCAAAGAATGTGCTTTAATTTTGTTTATAGCAGTAATAACAGTTTGTAGAGAATTGTGCAGTTGATCACCAAGTTTTTTTGCAACTAAATGGTGATGGTGAATGACACAATGAACAGTAATGATATTTGGCATGGCATTTTTTAAATAAGCCATAAAAACTCTTGTAATGGCCAATCATTGATGGGGCTCCATTGCCCCCCCCCCTGTATCCCCCTTTCATGCCTAATCCCCCCCCCCCCACATGGATAATTCAAACGCCCCCAGGGGGCGATATCGCCCACTTTGAGAAGCACTGCCCTATACAGTAGAATAATCACCTCCTTATCTTGCTAGAAAAATTCCTGTATATCATTGACAAAACCCCCACCAGCTGGTCTGTCTGCACTGCTCAAAAAAACTTCATATCAGATTGCACAATTTCATTTTCCACTACCGAGTTTAGTATCTCACATTTGATACCTTTACTACTGCCACACATATGCGCAGTACCTTGCAGGTGTTAGTATTAAGCTTCAGTTGCCATTTCTCAGCCCATCTGCCTAATTTTTCTAGATCTTGTTGCAGGGGCATATCTTCATTACTGTCATTAACCACCCTGCCAACCTTTGTATCATCTGCACACTTGAACATTAAGCCTGGTATACTCTCATCAGTATCATTAATAAATACAGAAAACAACAATAGGCCCAGCACTGAACCCCGGGGTTCTCCACTAATAACATTAGTCCACGAAGAGCAGTGTCCAGTGATAACCACTCTTGTCTTTTTCTAGTCAACCATCCCTTTATCCATAGTAGTAACTTGTCCTTAATTCCACATTGATCCAGTTTGTACAGCAGTCTTTTATGTGCAACAGTATCAAATGCCTCCCTGAAATCCAAGTATATGATATCAAAATTCTTTTTTTGCATCCAGTTCCTTGGTCACTGCATCATAGTAACCTATCATATTGGTTAAAGTGCCCTTTAACAAATCCGTGCTGTGACTGCATTATAATTGCTTTCCTCCCCATATGGTAGTAGTAGTAGTAGTAGTGGCATGTGATGCAAGAAAGCAAGTGTATGAGCTTGTGCAGCATCAGCCAAAAAAAAAAAATAAAAAAATCACACCATTCCCTCCAAATGCCTGTCCAGTTCCTCCTTAAATTTATTCAACCTATCAACTACAATGACAGATGGAAGTTTGTTCCAGCAATTAACCACCCGCTGGCTAAAGGCAAATTTCTGCACATCTATTCTACATCTGTCCTTTCTTAATTTGAATTTATGCCCCCTTAGGTTCGTAATCTGAACAAGTGGAAGGATCCCATCAGAATTCAGCGTGCTGAACCCATTCAAGGCCTTATACACCTCAATCAGATCACCGCGCAGGTGCCTAGTCTCCAGCCACTGCAATTTGCAGAACTTAAGCCTCTCTTGATAAGAGGATCCCTTCATTCCCCTCACCAATCTTGTTGCCCTTCTCTGTACATGCTCAAGTAAATCTACATCCTTCCTAAAATGAGGAAGTTAAGCTAACAGGCCCGTAATTATTGTGTCATCCTTTGATCCCCCCTTCCCCCTTTGTGAATTGGGGATATATTTCCACATCTCCAGTCCCCCCCCCCCCCAAGGACCTTTCCTGAATCAAAAGATGCTCTCATAATCAAGGCTAAGGGTTTGCTTACCTCCCTTAATATAATTGGGTAGGTCTCATCCATGCTGCATGCCTTTTTTTTATGTATTTTTATGTTTGGCAGTGGATATGCCATTTTTATTATTCTAAGGTAGTAATTTTAGTTTCCCCTTATATTTCCAAATCTTAGGCTAGGTAAGTTTCTCAAGTGGATCCAAAATTACCTTGTTAATTGAGCATGCCTGGCATAGGAACATTTAATTTTCAGTGTTTAGACTTAGTAAACTACAGTTTATGATTTTAAGTGAAGTTAACGACATTAATTATATTAATACTCGTTATGCATTTTATTCAATACTTACTTCAGGGAATCCTATATTATGGATTTTGATTTCTCTTTTGTCACTTGAGTCAGTTATGTTGCTCAACAAATTGAGGAACAAATTGTTATGAATTTAATGGAGAATTCATGTCTGGTGTACTGCTTATTTTTTAACATTACATCCAAAAAAAAAAAAAAAAAAAAAAAAAATTATCGCCTTTCCATAGTCTCCATAAGGTTAATTTTTCATCTATAATTCCTAGGACTATACAATCATGTTAGAGGAGTTAAATCCTAAGCTTTAACTTGGTATGTGTGTGTTTTGTACTTCTGAAGACACACACACCAAACATCTACGTTATTTAATATTTTCTCAAGAAAATCGTGAAAATTTTTTAAACTCAATTTCAATTTTTGTTATTTTAACGTGTGTGTTTGTGTGTATATACACACACTTAATAGAAAAAGAATGAAGACTATTTCGAAATGAGAAAAACTGAATAAATGGAATATCATTTATTTACAAGACTGTGTAATTCTATGCTGCCAGTATTAGAGTTATTTTGTTTGGAAATATTTTTGACTTCATATTTAAAATTAAATAGGTGTCATTTTGTCATTTGTAAGCAGGCAGTTATAACACAATTATGGACTCAAAAGAATATCGCCGGATGTGATTTATTTTGGTTATAATCAGCGAATTAATTTTTTTAACAATTTTGTTCCATTCATGTTATAATCCGGCTAAGAACCGTTTTTGTTACCAGTATATAGGAGTAACAAAGGAACATTATTCAGCAATTATATATAATTGCATTTTGAAAATTAGGCGGCCTTCTTTCATTTCGAACTGGTAAATGCAACGGCCTTAGTTTTGCAAAATCTGTATTTGTAGGCCGCTATGTATTTTTAGTTTTATGTTGTGATTAGCATTTACCGTATATATTTTGGCTGACTATGCCATTCCTAGTACGCGCGCACACACATACATGCAAAACAGATGAGCGAAACAATACCCAAGCAAGTTGTTATGATCCGGTATGAATATGCTGCTGCCAAGCAAACTGTAATACTGGTGATTGATTATTGCCTATTTGCTGTTTATGGTCATATAAAATCCTTTGGTTACTGTATAAGGGATTATCACTTAACTACCATTATTATTGCTTATTTATCCCCCCCCCAACAGATTTTTATTTTTTCGTTATATTATTTTACTTACTTTTGCTTGTCAAATAATTGCTAGAAAGAGTAAATTCGATGTGGGGAATATAAATTTTATTGTATGTCATAATTTTCTGAACGTCTTGCAGTATATATATATATATATATATATATATATAAAACAATATTTCCCGAAACGATTCTGAAAGTGTAATACCGTTATTTTAAATATTTATATTAATTAAATATATGACATTGCGTGTGCATATATACTTACCTCCAAAGAAAAAAGTGTTAGTATGTAATGAATAACACATACGTTCATAAATTTCACATATGGGAAGAACGCACGTGCTTAGCAATTGCTGTTCTATGATAGGAGGAAGTGTGCGATAAATTCTCACTGAAACTCGTGTACTTTAGTACGTGGCTTCATCTAAGTGTTACGTTGGTTGTTGACCGCATTCGGTAGATCAACCGCTGACATATATGTGTGTATATATATATATATATATAAATTGATGTATAACTTGACATTAGCAGAAACTGAAACCCCATTTGTCGTTTCACCTAAATGAAATTCCGCATAACGTTTAAGTTACAAGTAAGTAATATGCGTTTATATTTCTTAAAATATGATTTTGGTAATAAATAACGCACGTGTTCGACAGTTCTCTCTATTTTGTAACTTTTTTTTTTCTCGTGATCGCTGTGTTTCGAATTCTTTAGTGTTCAATAATCTTTATCCAGTAGTTTATAATAAATATGGAATCTCTATACATTTAATGGCTTACGTACTTTTATATAAATATTTCTCTTTTGACCAGTCCTTGAGCATAACAAGAAATCCTCGTTGAACATAGTGTTTTGTTCATAAAAAAAAAAAAAAAAAAAAAAATCAGATACACAGAACAGGCAACATGGACGAACATAAACTCTACATGCTTTCAAGTAGTTGAAGGTATGTAGAATTTATAGTTACAGGTATATTTATGTATTGAAAAATTAATAAAAAGAAATTAACCAAAAATCGCAAATTAGAATTATTAGATAATTATTGAGCTAATTATTGAGCTTGGTAATGAGTTAATTTTTTTTTTTTAACCAGCCATTTATGGGGAAATGATCACATTAATATTATGTCAGTACAGTACAATAGCCTATGTTTTTTCACTATCAAAATAAAAACATTTAAATTAACAAAATTAAATTTAAAAAAGAAAATTTAATTAAAAGCTATCCTAGTGTACCCTCTAGGGTTTATGAGGTATAAAAATATACAGTAGAACCCAGATAAGTTTTTCAAGGGGGTGGAGGTTTAAAAGTTCTTACTATAGAAAACTTTTTAGAAGGAAAAACGACCTTAAGGGTATCGGATATTAACTACACAAATAAAAATGAAAAGATACACATAAGTTAAAAATCATTTTTAAGTACTATTTCAAATTTATAAATATTTTCCTCTCCTATGGGAAACATTTTTAAACTGAGGATTTCCAATTGCTTAACATTCTGTTCATTAAACTTGTTACCAAGTTGGAAGAATGAGCTCCTTTTGAGTTTCAACATACTTTTTTCTTCCAGTCACATAACTCCCTGAGGAGCTGTTTTGGCCACCAAAAAAATTCCTCCAATTACATTGATCTTGTGCTCTACAAGTGGCATCACAAAATTTCATTCCCTGATCCTGCCCGTGACCACCAAATATGGAAGCCGACCGGGCTAGCCGAGTGGGTAAAGTACCTGCCCGGCAACCCAAAGGTCGCGGGTTCGATTCCCGCCTCGGGCTTGGATCAAAGTACTGCATAAACCTTGGGAGGTGCAATATGGCCACAGAAGCCGATGCGCCAATAACTACCAAATCAAAAAAAAAAAAAAAAAAAAAAAAACCAAATATGGAGGATGCGGAAAGGTCAGGGAATGACCACCGCATATCCCCGGAGAAATATGGCCTTAGTTGCTAATACTCCTAAAAACCAAATAACAAACAAACAAACGTGATCCCATCCTTCCACCTAGTTGCAGGTCTTCTTCTGCTCCTTTCCCCCCTGAATTTTCCTTCCATTATATTCTTCAACAGAAAGTTTTCCATCCTTGCTATGTGTAAAAAAATTTGAGTTTTCTTCTGTTGATGTTATGAAGAGAATTTTAGCTCTGCCAATTTTATTCAGTACTCACTCATTTGTTCTTCAATCAAGGTAAGAAATACACAGTATTCTCTGTAACATCAAATTTCAATTTTCTTCCTCAACTCTTCTCAGATTCCATCCTTCACATCTATAGCATTAGCACATGATGCAAGAAAGCAAGCTTATATAGCATCAACCAAAAAAACCCCCTTATTTCACCCATCCACTCGCTCCAAATGTTTGTCAAGTTCTGACTTGAATCTATTTAAGATCTACTTCTACAACGACAGATAGAAGTTTGTTCCAGCAATCAACCACCCGCTGGCTAAAGGCAAACTTCTGCACATCTATCCTACATCTGTCTTTCCTCAATTTGAATTTATGCCCTCTCAGGCGATTATTCTGAGCAAGAGGAAGAATCTAATCAGCATTGGGCATGCTCAAACCATTCAAGGCTTTATACACCTCAATCACATCACCTCGCAGGTGCCTAGTCTCCAGACACTGATCTAGTTGTCAACAAGATTAGTTTCACTAATCTTGTTGCCCTTCTCTGTACTCGTTCCAACAGCTCTTCATCCTTCTTAAAATGAGGCCTACAGAACTGTATACAGTACTCAAGGTGTGGCCTGACCATTCCCTTATACAAGGGGATAATCACCTTCTTATCTGTGCTAGAAAAATTCCTGTATATCATTGACAAGATACCATGAGCTACTCTTGCAGACCGTCTACACCACTGCTCAGAAAACTTCATATCTTCCTGCACAATTACCCCCAGTTCCTTTTCATTCTCTACCACTGTCAGTGTGATACCACAGTGTTGATATGTTACTCTGGGGTTACTGCTTCCTATATGCAGTACTTAAATTTGTCAATGTTAAACTTCATTTGCCACCTCAGCCCATCTGCTCAACTTTTCTAGATCCTGTTGCAGCAGCGTACTGTCATTAGTGTCATTAACAACCCTGCCAAACTTCGTATCGTCTACAAACTTGGACATTAAGCCTGATATACCATCATCAATATCATTTATAAATATAGAAAAGAACAATGGACCCAACACTGAATGCTGAGGGACTCCACTAATAACATTAGTCCACGTAGTGCAGTGTCCATTGATTACCACTCTCTGTCTTCTACCATTCAACCATCCCTTTATCCATAGCAGCAATTTGCCTCTAATGCCACACTGCTCCAATTTTTTCAGCAGTCTTCCATTTGGAACAGTATCAAAGGCCTTTCTAAGATCCAAATATATGATATCAAAGTTATTCTTTGCACCTAGTTCCTTTGTGACTACATCATAGTATCCAATCAAATTGGTCAGACAAGACTTCCCCTTAACAAACTCATGCGGTGTCTGAGCTATAACTGAAGTCTTGTCTAGATGATCCTGCAATGCCCCCTCAATGTGGGCACCTGTACGTGGTGAGGGGACCTCCCAGTGAAGCTGCTGGACTTCCAGACTAGCATCACTGAGATCCAACGCCCACAATCCAGGTTCCAGGCTTACATCAATGGAATCCGCCGTGTTTGCCGTGCGCTGCGACCCGTGGAAATTTGGAAAGGGGGATCCTGGTGGTTGAGGGGCCCAGATTCAATACACCAATTTGGCCCCTGCTTCGACAAGACGGGAGGTCCTGGAAGGCCTGGCTAGGATCAGTCGTCTAGTAGGCTCGCCTGCGAGGGTCAACCATGTCATTGCCACGCCTCTACCCTCATGGTCCGAGGGACAGGATTCAGGCTGGCGGCGGTGCGGGTATGGTGTCTGGGTAGCCCTGGCATTCCACTCCCGAGCGCATTTATTGCATGCCGGGTAGTGGGCGTCCCTTTGGGTTCCGTGGTGGGTGGGGAGCCCGGGCACTGAACCAAATAAAATTTCTATGAATCCTGATATACCTATTTGTTCAGGGGCCCCGACCCGGTCCCTATCTGAAAACAGAGACGGAAAGGCAGATAGCATTATTGCTACAAAGAGGCAGCGAACCGAACTACCATCAGGGCCTGTCCCAAGGTTCCTAATTATACATTCCACCAGTGAAAAACCGATTGGTAAAATGTCACCCTTTTTTATACAAAAAAGTTTAGATGGGTTAGTAGGTTCACCCAAATCAGTTAAGAGGCTCCGTTCTGGAGACCTTTTAATTGAATCTAAAAATGACAGGCAATCTGAACATCTAGAACATCATCGAGAGGTGTCATTTCGGAGTGGGACCTTCTCGACGTAACCGAGGAGGAAATCTGCTCCGAATTAAAACCACAGGGAGTCATTGCCGTCAAGAGAATCACTGCGCGAAGGGATGGAAAAATTGTTAAAACCAGGAGCGCGTTATCCTGACTTAACTCTCCTAAACCTCCTGATGAGATTAAAGCTGGATATATCAATTGTTCAGAGCGTCCGAACCCTTTACGGTGTTTTAAATGCCAGAAGTATGGACATTCTCAAATGGCCTGCCGTGGAGTCCTTGCATGCGCCCGATGTGGTGCAAAAGGACCACGAAACAACAGCATGTTCAGCCGCAAAACCCACCTGTATTAACTGTGAAGGCGAACACCCGGCCTACTCACGAGCATACCAGAGCTGGAAAGAAGAATAAGAAATTCAACGGCTGAAGGCAGAGCTAAATATATCATACCAGGAGGCAAGGAAATCGGTGAAACTCCTGAATACCAACAGACCTACCTACGCCCAGAAGGTAGCAGGGAGATGTTCCATCGGAACTCAGACGGACATGACTATTCCTCCAAAGGAGTCTTTCACTCCCATCGCGTGCTATCTCTTAAGTTCTCAAAAACCTGCACAGAAAAACCAATCAGCTGCCACTCCTATATCAGTACCTCTTAATGCTCCACAAGTAACAAAGGTAATTACGAAAGAAAAGAATAAGAAAGGGGAAGTCCCCCCCCCAGTACCCAAGAAAACACGGATGTCGAGCAGAAGGAGGTACACGAAGATTCAGTCTTGGAACTCTTTGCGGAGGAAGAAATGGACATGGGACAGCGTCCATTCTTCCCCAAAAAAGAGAAACCCAAGACTGATGAAAGTAAGCCCTCACCTCGGAAGCCGCCTGATGGACCCACGAAGCCAAAAGAATGGCTAAATTCTTACAATGGAATTGTCGTGGATTCCGGCAAAATATTGATGACATCAAGGCTCTCCTGCAAAAGCATGAGCCAGTTTGCTTTTGCTTGCAGGAGACATATCTAAAGGCAAATGATGATCCCACCATGCACAACATCACAATTTTTCGAAAGGATAATTGCTGATGGCTCTGCTCATGGGGGAGTGGCTATCCTTGTGGGTAACCAGACCCCAGTGCAGCCCTTGCTAATTACAACTAGCACAGAAGCTGTTGCAATTCGCCTTACGGTGGGATTTTTATTAACAATCTGCTCTCTTTATTTGCCACCTGGGACTGACATCTCCCAGGAAGACCTTGATGATCTTCTAATGCAGTTGCCTCCCCCTTTCTTACTTCTCGGGGATTTTAACGGACATACTACCCTGTGGGGTAGTGCTAACATCAACGGAAGGGGACGAGTCATAGAGCGTATGCTCAATGACCTTTCACTTCTAAATACTGGAACAAACACCTTCTTCCACATGCCTACCCGTATTTTTCTGCCATTGATCTCTCTATCTGCTCCCTTTGTCTACTCCCTTCACTCACTTGGGAAGTGGAGGGGAATCCATACGGAAGTGATCACTTCCCTGTGATAACCTCGTTACACAGTGGGAGGCCATGTCTTCCTTTTAGGTTACCACGGTGGAAGTTTGATCAGGGCGACTGGAATGCCTTCCAACATCAGGCAAATTTTGACCTCAGTACAGTCGGTCGGGAGCCTATCAATGACGCAGTAAAGTACATCACAGAAATCATCGTCCAAGCAGCTGCGAATGCTGTCCCAAAAACATCTGCCCGGTTTCCACCATTTCCCAAACCTTGGTGGAATTCACAATGCACAACAGCAAAAAAGGCTCAAAACAAAGCGCTGGGGGATATTTCGCTGATATCCTACCACGAACAACCTTATAGCCTTTAAACGCACATGAGCCAAAGCACGCTACATCCGTCGTCAGAGTCAAAAGGAATCGTGGATCCGTTTTACTAGTACTAAGGTGGTCTGGGAAAAAATCCGGAAAATGAAGGGAAAATACACAGCACACCCCTCACGGTCCTTGAATATAATGGATGTACTATTGCAGACTCTACTGCAATAGCCAATGCTCTTGGGGAAACTTTTTCTAACATCTCTGCAACATCATCTTACCCCCCAGAGTTTCTAGTCTTAAAGGGCAACACTGAAAATCAGGCCCTTAGTTCACATCGAAGGGTTCCCACCCGTATAATGGACCATTTACTATCCACGAGCTGAAAACAGCACTTACACGTACAAAGGCTACCGCTGTTGGACCAGACAACATCCTTTATGAAATGATCAAACATCTTTCAACAGAATCCATGGACCGTTTGCTTTTCCTGCATAACAGAATCTTCCTTGAAGAGCACTTTCCGGATACCTGGCGCAAGGCAACTATTCTTGCTTTTGCTAAGCCAGGAAAGGATCCTAAATGTCCAAAAAACTATTGTCCTATTGCTCTGACCAGCTGTCTGTGCAAAATATTGGAGAGAATGGTCAATGCTCGTCTCTTATGGTATTTAGAATCGAACGACCTTCTCCCCGCTTTCAGTGCGGCTTCCGAAGAAACAGGTCCACACTGGACCACGTAATTAGACTGGAAACATCAATCCAAGATGCTTTCCTAAAAAGAGAACACTTGGTGTCCATCTTCTTTGACATGGAAAAAGCGTACGACACAACTTGGAGATTTGGTATTTTAAAAGACCTTTACAACCTTGGTCTGAGAGGCCACCTTCCCATTTTTATTAAAAATTTTTTATCCTGCTGTTATTTCCAAGTTCGTGTAGGATCCTCCCTTTCGCGGCCTTTTTGCCAAGAGGAGGGGGTACCACAAGGATCTGTATTAAGCGTTACGCTTTTTGCCATTAAAATAAATTCTATTTCTGAACAACTTCCTCCAACTATAAACAGTGCACTCTATGTCGATGACTTCAGCATATTCTCTCAATCATGCAATATGAGGGTTATTGAGAGACAACTGCAACAAGCTATTGACTGTGTTAACACCTGGGCCACGGCCAATGGTTTCAGGTTCTCACCGGAGAAGACTGTTTGCATCCATTTTTGTCGCAAACGCAACCTCCACCCCAAGCCCGAATTACGACTTGGACAAAACACCATTCTAGTTGTATCAGGGGCGAAATTCTTGGGACTCTTTTTTGACAAAAAGTTGACATTTGTTCAACACATTCGTCAGCTTCGTACAAAGTGTACGAGAGGGCTTAACATCCTTCGCTCTCTCTCTTCTACCTCTTGGGGTGCAGACCGATGCACTCTACTACGTCTGTACCGTGCACTTGTACGCTCAAAATTAGATTATGGGTCTCAGGTGTATGCATCTGCCAGAAATAGCGCTGTTCGTTGGCTTGACCCCATCCATCACCAAGCCATTCGTATCGCTACTGGTGCATTCAGAACATCACCTGTCCAAAGTTTGTATGTCGAAGCAAATGAACCATCCTTGTCGCTTCGACGAATGCAGTTGTCTCTACAATATGCCTTCAAGCTGAAGTCCCTGCCAGACCATCCCACGTGGACATCCGTTTTTGAGCCACGATGGGAAAATCTTTATAACACACGACGGACCGCCAATCGCCCATTCGGCATTCGTGTTCAAGAGCTACTCAATGAGCTTAACATCTCGGTAGACAAGGTTGCTCGATCACCAAAGGAGCCCATTCCACTCCGGCATGCACAAACACCAGCATGTGACTTCTCGCTCAAGATTGCGACGAAGTCTAATACTCCGTCTTCTGTCTACCTTCAGCTCTATTCACAACACCGTGCAGAACCTTCTGACTTCTTGCCAGTTTACACAGACGGCTCGAAGTCAGAATCGTATGTGGGATCTGCTGCTGTCTTTCCAAATAATGCCATATCAGAGCAGATACCCCTTGACTGCAGCATTTACACTGCAGAGCTGCATGCCATAGAGTTAGCTCTAGATCACATAAGAAAACACCGTTACCAACGGTGTATTATATATGCCGATTCAATGAGGGCACTACAGGCTTTATCAGCGATGTCACACACCAATCATCCAACCCTGTCCCGAATTCAGCAGATAATATACAGCCTCTATGTAAGTGGATTCGATATTAGATTACCTCACTGTTAGGAAAGTTGGAGTGAAGAATGTCAAGTTGCAAAGAGAGGAAGTGAAAGAGTGCTAAATGATTCATGGAATTGGGAGAATGGTAGAGACAACAGATGAATTGTACAAAATGAGGTAGAGAGATTTTAAACCAGAGAAGGTCAAAAAGAGGAGATTCCAAATTACCAAGTCTCTGACCGAGAATATCAGAATGGTCATATGCACAAGTAATATTGAACCCTGGTGGGAATTCACATATTACATTAATCCATGAAGAGCAGTGACCATTGATTATCACTCTGTCTTCTCCCACTCAACCATCCCTTTATTTGTTGCAGCAGTTTGCTCCCAATGCCACACTGCTCCAATTTGTACAGCAGTCTTCCTAAGATCCAAGTATATGATATCAAAATTCTTTGCATACAGTTCTTTTTTGACTACATCATAGTATCCAGTCAAATTAATCAGATAAGACTTCCCCTTAACAAACTAATGTTGTGTATGAACTATAACTGAAACCTTGGCTAGATGATCCTGCAGTGCTTCTTTGACCAGTTCCTCCATCAGTTTCCCTGGAACAGAAGTTAAACTAGCAGGTCTGCAATTATTTGTTTCACCCTTTGATCCTCCTTTGTGAATTTGGGTCACATATGCATATCTCCTTTCCATGGGTAAGTCCCCTGATTCCAAGGAAGCTCTCATAATTATGGCTAAGGGTCTGCTTACTTCCATTGCTGCCTCCTTTAATATAACTGGATAGATCCCATCCACACCAGGTGCCTTTCTTATGTTGATATTCAAATGTTTATGCCCCACTTTTCTCTTGGTTATTACAAAATCATTTAGCTCACTGTCAGAGATTAATACACCTCAGGCATTCTCCTCCCTGAATAACTCCTCATGTGTAAATGTAGATGCAAAATACTCATTCAGTTTGTTAGCTACCAGAGCAGGATCATCAACAGTTGAACCATCAATATCAAGTGGACCAATCTGATTCATCCTCTTCCTTCTAGAGTTTACATAAGTAAAGAACTCTTTGCATCCTTTGCCAGAGATTTCTCGTAATCTGCCTTTGCTTGCATAACCTCTTGGTTGACTTGATTACAAACCAACTTATATCTACCATAGGGTTCTGTCACCTGTCTCATTAGTTCATCTGACAACCAAATAGGCCTAAACCTTGTGAACAATATTTCTTAGAGGTGCATTGTAGCCATAGCAGCTAATGTGCCATTAAACAACCATACCACACACACAATATTTCTTAGTTGGTATGAAAAGCTTAGTAGCTTCCAAGATTAATTCTTTGAATGCTTCCCATTTAGAATTATTCTAAATGGAGGAATTATTTAATAAGGGGTGTGGCAGAAATTTATTAAACACTAACAGGGAGCAAAGTGATTTTGTAATAACTGAGAGCGAAGTGAAGGAGAAATTGTTGAAGTTAAACATAAGAAAGGCACCTGGGGTGGACAGGATCTATCCATTTATATTAAAGGAGGCAACAAAGGAAGTAAGCACACCCTTAGCCATAATTATGAGAGCTTCCTTGGACTCAGGGGAGGTCCCCCATGGACTGGAGGAGTGCAAATATAACACCAATTCAAAAGGGGAGTTCAAGCAGCTCTCCTGTTACATTTGATACTACCTGGCGACATGGTATTATTATGGACCTTTATCACCTAGGACTAAGGGGTCATCTCCCTCAGATAATTCAGAATTTCCTGCGCCACCGCTCTTTTCAGGTCCGTTATCAGAATGTACTGTCTACACCCCATATTCAGGAAGAAGGAGTACCACAGGGATCTATACTCAGCGCAACATTATTTGCAATTCGAGTCAACAGCATAACTAAAGACATCCCCAAAACTGTGGAGGCTTATATGTACGCGGATGACCTAGCAATCTCCTGCCAATCTCAAAGCATGAACACCATTGAGCGTCAACTCCAACTTGCCATTAACAGAATTGAATCCTGGATGTCACGCAACGGATATCGACTAGCTGAACAAAAGTCTACCACCACTCACTTTTGTAAGAAACGTGCTGTCCACCACCATCCTGAATTACGGCTAAACAATTGTCCAATACCAGTTGTAAACAGCATCAGAGATCTCGGTCTGATATTAGATAGTAAGCTTAACTTCCAAGCACAGTTCACATATCTACGAACTACTTGTCTAAAACAGTTGAACATGCTTCGATCAGTCTCATCCATGTCATGGGGAGCTGATCGGTACTCCTTACTTCACCTCTACAAATCTCTGATCCGTTCACGCTTAGATTATGGTTCTCCCGTATATGACTCAGCTAGGAAAAGCACATTAGATCGGCTAAATGTCATCCAGCACAGTGCCCTGAGGACTGCTCTGGGCGCATTCAGGACTTCTCCCATGCAAAGTCTTTATGTTGAAGCCCACGAGCCGCCATTACATCTTCGTAGGAAAACATTATTGCTTTTCTATGCTTCTAAGATCCAGAGTCTTCCATCGCACCCCAGTTGGGAGTATCTTTATCACACTCGGTGGGATTCTTTTTATGAGAATAAACCACATGAAAATCGTCCTGCTTCACTCAGGATCAAAGATCTTATTCACAGTTGGAATATTGATTTAGCTGATATTTTTCAGAACACAACTGCACCTGTTCCACCCTGGACGTATGTTTGTGCCTCACATGATACATATTTTCTCCAGTGGGGGAAGAATGTCATACCTCCCAAAAACATGAGACAGTTGCACTCAGCCCATGCTACCCATAACTCCGATGCATGTAAAATATATACCGATGGGTCGAAAACTGATAGTAAGGTAGGTGCTGCAGCTGTTTTTCCTACATGTACAATTTCAGCCACACTACCTTTATCATGCAGTGTCTTCACTACTGAACTTTATGCCATCAAGTTAGCACTTAGTAAGATTATTGAACTTTGCATCTCACCCGCAATAATCTACACAGATTCCCTCAGTGCTATCAATGCCATAAGGAAGAATTTCTCCTCTCCTCATCCTACATTGAAAGAAATTCATTCCCAACTATTTTCCTGTAGTGTGTCCAATCAGTCAATCACATTTTGCTGGATCCCTGGCCATTCTGGCATTCCGGGAAATGAAAAGTGCAGACTTTGCCGCTAAACATCCTCAACCCACTCTCTCACAACATCCTCAGGTTCCATACACTGATTTTAAACCTGTTATTCATAAAGCATGTTACAACAACTGGTCACAGATATGGAAAAGGAATACTAACAGCAAACTTTACCAAATAAAACAAGAACCAAAGCTGTGGCTCTCCTGCTTCAGACCAAACAGACGTGAGGAAGTGGTGTTGGCAAGGCTAAGAATTGGACATACGCATCATACCCATCTATACTTGCTACTGGGAGAAATCCCACCTCAGTGTTCATCCTGTAACAGTCGGCTTACGGTCCACCATTTTCTGCTTGATTGTCCCTTGCATTCAACCATCCGGTCAAACACGTTTCAATCAGTTTCCAGGCTTAATGTATCACCTGATTTATCCCATATTCTAGGAAACAATGCAAATATTGAAGAACTTTTAATATACTTAAAATGTATTGGCCTATACAAAAGTATATAATTTAACAATCATAAAGATAGGGTCATGCAATTAAACGATGAATAGACACAATTTGGCCTCAGTTGCCCTTGTGTCTTTAAACCCAATCACAACAACAACAACAACTCCTGTTACATGTAACTATAGACCTGTTAGTTTAACTTGTGTTCCAGGGAAAATAATGGAATCACTGGTTAAAGAAGCATTGCAGGATCATCTAGACAAGACTGCAGTAATAGTTAAGACACAGCATGGGTTTGTTAAAGGGAGGTCTTGTCTGACCAATTTGATTGGATGGTATGATGTGGTCACAAAGGAACTGAATGCCAAAAATCTTGATTTCATACACTTGGATTTCAGGAAAGCTTTTGAAGCTGTTGCACATGGAAGACTGATATACAAATTGGAGAGGTATGGCATTAAGGGTAAGTTGCTACAATGGATAAAGGGATGGTTGAGTGGAAGATGATGGGCACTGCTCTTCACAAATGTTATTAGTGGAGTTCCCCAGCATTTGGTGTTGAGCCCATTGTTGTTTTGTATATTTATCAATGATACTGATGAAGCTATATCAGCTTTATTGTCCAAGTTTGCAGATGATACAAAGGTGAGCAGAGTTGTTAAAAACAGTATGCTACTCCTAATGGATCTAGGTAAGTTGGGCAAATGGGCTGAGAAGTGGCAACTGAAGTTTAACATTGACAAATGCAAAGTACTGCATATGGGTAGCAATAACCGAAGAGAAATGTACCAACTGTGTGGTACTACATTCCAAGAAGTGGAAAGTGAAAAAGACCTTGGGGAATTGTAAAATAAGAAGTTCGCTGAGCAGTGCAGATGGGTTGCCTGATCATTGTCTTGTATAGCAGGATAATCATCACTGTGTCCCTGCTAGCAAAATTCCTATTTATCATTGTTAAGGCTCCAGGACCTGCGCTGTCCTCATTTTAGGAAGGATGTACAGTTGCTTGAACAAATACAAAGAAGGGCAACAAGCTTGGCGAGGGGTGCTCTTACCAATAAAGGCTTAAGTTCTGTAAATTGCAGCGCCCGGAGAGTAGACACCTGCGAGGTGATCTGATTGAGGTGTATAAGCCCTTGAATGGGTTGAACAAGCTGAATACTGATGGGTTCTTCCTTTTGTTCAGATTAAGAACCTGAGAGGGCACAGTTTTAAATTGAGGAAAGACAGTTGTAGAATAGATGTGCCGAAATTGCCTTTAGCCAGCTGGTAGTTAATTTGTGGAACAGACTTCCATCTTTTGTTGTGGAAATAGATAGCCTAAATAAATTTAAGGCTGAGTTGGACATTTGGAACGAATGGAGGGGTGAAATGGCAGGTTTTTTTTTTTTTTTTGGCTGATGATGCACAAGCTTGCTTTCTTGCATTGTACGCCTCTACTAATGCTAATTCTAATTTGCTGTTGGTAACGTCATCAGTTGGTTCCACTTTATAGAATTTAAAAACTGTCTCAGGCCACCGTAGTCACCTTTACGAAAGGAAAAACCCTTCCGCAGTAGAAATTTTCCTTCAGTATGAGTTTGCTCAAAGAGGTAACTACCATCAGGGGTAAAGACACCCCCTGTTGGCAGTTACCGCTTTGAGTAAATCCCACATCAGCACACTGTGATCGTGCTACCTAGTGGTTCCTTATCTGCAGATTCTTAATGCATGAAGAATCAGTACTGATAATCAGATCAAGAGTATTACTCTGTCCAGTTGGCTCCTGAGCATGCTACTGTAGAAAACAATCATCCAAAAAAGCTTTGCTAGTGGCGAGTGACCAACCCAGAGTTCCAGTCAAAATCTGAGAAATTAAAATCCCACATTATAAGACAATCTGATTTACTGGCTTACTCTTTCTCTGTACAGTTGTTCATTATACTCATCAAGTCATTAGGCCTGTACTCCTACTCTCAGTTTTGTTTTGCCAATATTTATGTCACACCAAAGTGACTCAGCACTGCATTGTTCACCCATATCAACTGGCTGCACTTCTTTAGATTTTATGCATTTCTTAATTAATAGAATAACTCATCCTCTATTACTATCCTTTCTGTACGCATTGTACTACCCAAATTCCAATTACCACCACTGTGTGATACCACTTCTCTGATATCTCAACAATATCTGCCATTGATATTTTGACAAATACCTCAAAATTTATTTACCCAACTTCTAGAATTGGTGTACAGGCATACCTCGGTTAACGTTACCTCTGATAACGAAGCCTCGATATAACGAAGTCCACAATTTCAAGCCCCATTTAACATAAAAAAATATTCCAATTTAACGCCAATGCCCGACAATCATCCGATTGGTGACTGACGGCGATTCGTTACGTATTCCCGAGTGCTCCCGAGCTGCGGGCGTGTCTGTTATAACAGTTTTGCACGTCAATCGCTTAATTTAGTTGTTTAATTTAGTTGTTGTTTACATGATTGACGTTGTTTCAGTGTGGCGCATTGCAATAATCGACGTAGGTTCTTTGTAGCATTACATAACGTAGATTTTGTAAATTTTAATAGAAATATTTTTGTTTTAGTTAATTAAAATGTCAGAATCAAAGAAAAGTAAAGCAATTTCTTTGGAAACTAAACTAAATATCGTACGACGTGTTGAAAGCGGCGAAAGAAAATCCGATGTGGCACATTCTTTAGGATTAGCGCAATCAACTTTAACAACCATACTAAGTCAATCAGAAAAAATAAAACGGTCTGCTCAGAATTGTACAGATGTTACAGCGGCAAAATTAACTCGCTTAAGGAATCCAATTTTAGAAAAAATGGAGAAAATGTTAAGTTTGTGGATAGATGATATTCACAACGTCATATGCCTTTAAGTCAAATGGTGATTCAAGAAAAAGCATTATTTTTGTTTAATCACCTGAAATCTAAACAAACTGAAGAAATTACGGAAACCTTTGGGGCTTCTCGTGGTTGGTTCGAGAAATTTAAAAAATGGGCCAGGATTCATAGTGTAAAATTAACAGGAGAAACTGCAAGTGCAGATGTTGAAGCTGCAAATAAGTTTACAGAAAAATTAAAGGAAATAACTGAACGTGAAAATTTTCCACCAAATTTGCTGTTCAATGTTGACGAAAGCGGTTTGTTCTGGAAACGGCTACGAACAAAAAGCTTCATTTCTATTGAAGAAAAATCAGCTGCTGGGTTCAAAGCAGCAAAAGACCGTTTAACGTTACTCTTTGGATCAAATGCCTCTGGCGATTATAAATTAAAATTGTTATTAGTTTACCATTCAGAAAATCCCAGGGCGTTAAAAGGTAACATAAAAATGAATTTACCTGTAATATGGAAAGCAAATAGAAAAGCGTGGGTTACCAAGGAGTTATTTACTGATTGGTTTGTTAACCACTTTTGTCCTGGAGTAAAACGGTATTGTCAAAAAAAACAACTTTGAAGAAAAAGCTCTTTTGTTGTTAGACAATGCTCCGGGACATCCTACTGATCTTAACACGTTGGACATGCATTCCTGTCAAAGTTGTGTTTCTTCCAGCAAACACAACTTCCCTGATTCAACCATTGGATCAGGGAGTAATAGAATCATTTAAAGCTTATTATCTGCGTCGAACTTTAAGCAATTTAACTGAACTAGAGGATAAAGAGGAAATGACAGTTAAAACTTTTTGGAAAAACTACACCATTAAAAACGCAATTGAAAACATTGATAGTTCTTGGAAAGAAGTCACTAAGAAATGCTTAAATGGAGTTTGGCGAAAAATATGGCCAGAAGTTGTACTAGAAGAAGAAAATAACATCCAAGAAATTAGAAATGAAGTTATCCAGATGGCTCAATCAATAGGTTTCGAAAATGTCGATGAAGAGGATGTTAGAAATTTATTGAATGCAGAAGATGATTGTTTTTCAGTGGAAGATTTAGAAAACCTTGTTAGCAACGAAGACAAAGATAATGAAGGCGAAGTTAAAGAAGTTCCTGCCGAAAAAGTGTTAACAATCAAAGATTTAAAAAGGTGCTTAAATGACATTGAAAACGTTTTAAATTTTTTTAATGAAAATGATCCTGATTTAGGAAGAAGTGTTATAGTTAAGCGATCAGTGTTAAATGCAATAACTCCGTATAGGCAATTGTTAAATGAAAGAGAAAAAAAGCATAAACAATCAACTTTAACCTCATATTTTAAAATGTGATTTCACTTTGTATGTAAGTTGACTGTTTATTTAATAAAACTTTTCTTTGTTCGAAAAAAAGCTTTTCATTTTCTTTACGTAGGAACGTATCCCTATTCTGGCCATAGTATTTTTACCTCTGAAAACGAAGTTTCGCTTAACGAAGTAATTTCATGGAACGCATCCTATTCGTTAATCGAGGTATGCCTGTACATTCAAGTATACATGCACCCATTCTTAATCTTAGCTACCCTAACACAGCCCATGTATCTACTTGTTCCATGATTACTCCCAGCAGTATCTGAAATCCCCTGCACCTTGTTTTTCATGCTGCTGCTGCTCATTCCAATAGAAGCAGTGCAAGAATCAATTTCACATCTGCCAGCAGCTTCTGCTAATCTATTAGTCCGTGTATCCCCAAAAATTAGTAGTTTTCCGACCCACCCAACACTTCTTCAATAGCATCAGAAAATATTCTTGCATCCTTTCTATTTAAGTGTATATCCCTGTAGAAGCAGTCTCTCCTGTTAGCAAGCACAGACCATGCTGAAAAAAATTCTACCACTTGAGTCTTGCCCAGTCTCTCGAGTGCCGAATTGAATAACAAGGCTCTCATCATTTATTGTATACATCCTTTTCTTTCGTTGTCTTATAGTCTGAATTAGCATTGGCATATGATGCAAGAAAGCCTGCTTATACAACATCACCCAAAAAAAAATAAATAACTATCTGTTTCACCCATCCATTTGGTCCGAAAGTTTGTCTAGTTCTTTTATTTAAGTTATTAATTTCCACAGTCAGATGGAAGTTTGTTTCGGCAATCAACCACCTGCTGGCTAAATGCAAATTGCTTCACATTTATTCTGCAAATGGCTTTCCTCAATTAGAATTTATGACCCCGCAGGTGTGTAATCTGAAGAAGAGGGAGAATTCCACAGCATTGAGCTTGCTGAAACCATTCATTGTCTTATACACACCAATCAGATCACTGCACAGGTGCTTAATTTCCAGATGCTGCAATTTAAGACTTTCTTGGTAAGAGAAACCCATTGTTCCTCTCACCAATGTTGTTGCCTTTCTCTGTACTCGTTCCAGCAGCTGTACATCCTTCCTAAAATGAAGCCTCTGTACCTGTATACAGTACTTAAGGTGTGGACTGACCATTGTCTATAACTGCAGTGCTTCTTTAACCAGTGACTCCATTATTTTCTCTGGAACAGAAGTCAAACTAACAGGTCTCTAATTACTTGTCACCCTTTGATCTCCCTTTGTGAATTGGTGATACATTTGTAGGCATCATGCAACACAGCGGCAACCCCCAAGGTAGAATGTGCTGGTCCCAAAGGAACTAGTAGTTGTTGGTGACTCTATTGTCAGGGAAACGGGAAATATCCTTTGTAAAAAGGATAGGTGGAACAGGACCAGGGTATGTCTGCCAGGGGCAAAGGTTGATGGCATTGTAGAGCGGATATCATCTTTTAAGGGCACAAAAGGTGATATAGTTGTACACGTTGGCACTAATGATATTAAGAGTAGGAGACCGGCGGAATTATTTAACAAGTACAGGTCACTGTTGAAAAAAAGCCGTGAATTAGGGTTGAATTTGAAAGTGTCTGCAATTCTGCCCAGACACGATAGGAGGGAGTATATGATGAGAGCCCTGTCGATCAATTCGGCCCTGGAAAGATTGTGAAAGGCACAAGGGGTAGAATTTTGTTCAGCCTGGCCAGTGCTTGTTAAGAGGAGAGACTGCTTCTACAGGGATGGGATACACTTAAATAGAAAGGGTGTAAGAATGTTTGCTGATGCTATCGAGGCAGTGTTAGGTGAGTCGGAAAACTGCTAGATTGGGTGGATACAAGGACTAATAGATTAACAGTAGCCACTGGCAGAGGTGAAAGTGATTCTTGCACTGCTTCTATTGGAATGAGTAGCAGCCTGGAAAATAAGATGCAGGATATTTCAGTGACTGTTGCGAGTCATTGGGGTACAAGTAAACACATGGGTTGTGTTAGGGTAGCTAAGAAAAAGAATAGGTGCATGTATACTTGCGTGTACGCCAATGCTAGGAGTTTGGTAAATAAATTTGATGAATTTGAGGTATTGCTCAAAGAATCAAAGGCGAATATTGTTGGGATATCAGAGACATGGTGTCACACACACATATAAGTAATGCAGAACAGGAATTTGGGGAGTACAACGTTTACAGAAAGGATAGGAAGGGAGGAGGGGTTATACTAGTCAGTTTGGTGTGACATAAGCATTGGGAGATCAAAATTGAGAGTAGGAGTGTGCTGTAGGCCTAATGACTTTGATGAGTATAATAAGAAACTGTACAGGGAAATAGAGTGGACCAGTACATCAGAGAGTCTTATAATGGGGGATTTTAATTTCCCAGATATTGACTGGAATTTGTGGGTTGGTCACTCACACACTAGCAAGGCTTTTGTGGATTTATAGGATGATTGTTTTCTAAATCATCATGTTCGGGAGGCAACTAGAGGGAGCAATACTCTTGATCTGATTATCAGTAGTGATTCTTCATGCATTAAGAATCTTCAGATACAGGAACCACTAGGTGGCAGTGATCACAGTGTGCTGAAGTGGGATTTACTCAAGGAAGTAACTACCATCAGGGGTAAAGGGAACGGTTATTGCTTTTGTAAAGGCAACGTACGATGGTCTGAGACAGTATTTAAATTCTATACAGTGGGACCAACAGCTAACTCAAAATGGGAAGCATTCAAAGAACTTATCTTGGAAGCTACTAGGCTTTACATACCAACTAAGAAATATTGTTCAAGGTTTAGGCCTAAATGGATGTTAGATGAACTAATGAGACATATGGCAGAGAAGAAAAATGCATGGGATACATATAAATTAACATGTGACGCAGAAGCCTATGATGGATATAAGTTGATCTGTAACAACTTAGGCAGGTGAAGGCAGATTACGAGAAATCTTTGGCAAGGGAATCAAAGAAAAACAGCAAGGAGTTCTTTACTTATGTAAACTCTAGAAGGAAGGGGATGAATCAGATTGGTCCACTTGATGTCGATGGTTCAACTGTTCATGATCCTGCTCAGGTAGCTAACAAACTAAATGAATATTTTGCATCTACATTCACACATGAGGAGTTATTCAGGAAGGGAAATGCCATAGATGAAGTAAACGCTGGCAGTGAGCTAGATGATCTTGTAATAATTGAGAGTAAAGTGGAGGAGAAATTGTTGAAGATAAACACAAGAAAGGCACCTGAGGTGGATGGGATCTATCCAGTTATATTAAAGGAGGCAGCAAAGGAAGTAAGCAATCCTTTAGCCCTAATTATGAGAGCTTCCTTGGACCCAGGGGAGATACCCACAGACTGGAGATGTGCAAATGTGACCCGAATTCACAAAGGAGGATCAAAGGCTGACACAAGTAATTATAGACCTGTGAGTTTAACTTCTGTTCCAGGAAAATTAATGGAGGCACCGGTTAAAGAAGCTGTGCAGGATCATCTAGACAAGACTTCAGTTATAGCTCAGACACAGCATGGTTTTGTTCAGGGAAGGTCTTGCCTGACCAATTTGATTGGATACTATAATGTAGTCACAAAAGAATTGGATGCATTGAATAACTTTGATATTTTATATTTGGATCTTAGAAAGGCTTTGATACTGTTGCACATGGAAGACTGCTGCACAAATTGGAGCAGTATGGCATTGGTGGCAAATTGTTACAATGCATAAAGGGATGGTTGAGTGGCAGAAGACAGAGAGTGGTAATTAATGGACACTGGTCATCGTGGACTAATGTTATTAGTGGAGTCCCTCAGGGTTCAGTGTTGGGTCCATTGTTGTTTTCTGTATTTATAAATAATATTGATGATGGTATATCAAGCTTAATGTCCAAGTTTGCAGACGATAGAAAGGTTGGCAGGATTGTTAAGGACGCTACTGACGCTATGCTGCTGTAACAGGATCTGGAAAGGTTGAGCAGATGGGCTGAGAGGTGGCAAATGAAGTTTAACATTGACAAATGTAAAGTGCTACATATGGGGAAACAGAACCCCAGGGCAACGTATCAAGTCTGTGGTACTACACTGACAGTGGTAGAGAATGAAAGGGACTTGGGGGTAATTGTGCAGGCAGATATGTAGTTCTCTGAGTAGTGCAGACGGGCTCCAAGAGTAGCTCATGGTGTCTTATCAATAATATACAGGAATTTTTCTAGCAGGGATAGGGAGGTGATTATTTCCTTGTAAAAGGCAATGGTCAGCCCGCACCTTGAGTACTGTGTACAGGTCTGGAGGCCTCATTTCAAGAAGGATGTAGAGCTGCTGGAACGAGTGCAGAGAAGGGCAACAAGGTTAGTGAAAGGAACAAAGGGTTGCTTTTACGAAGGAAGGCTTAAGTTTTGCAAATTACAGTGTCTGGAGACTAGGCACTGCCGAGGTGATCTGATAGAGGTGTACAAAGCCTTGAATGGTTTGAGCATGCTCAATGCTGATGGGATACTGCCTTTTGCTCAGAATAATCACCTGAGAGGGCATAAATTCAAATTGAGGAAAGACAGATGTAGGATAGATGTGCGGAAATTTGCCTTTAGCCAGCGGGTAGTTGGTTGGTGGAACAGACTTCCATCCCTTGTTGTGGAAGTTGATAGCCTAAATAAATTTAAGGCTCAGCTGGACAGGTATTTCGAACGAACGGAGGGGTGAAGTGGAAGGGTTTTTTTTTTTTTTTTTTATTTTCTGACTGATGCGGCATAAGCTTGCTTATTTGCATCATATGCCTCTACTAATGCTAATTTGTATTGGTAAAAGAGATGGGCAGAAATTTGCCTTTGGCCAGTGTGTAGCTGATTGGTGGAACAGGCTTCCATCTTTTGTTGTTGAACCTAATAGCCTAAAAAAATTTAAAGCTGAGCTGGACAGGCATTTGGAACGAATGGAGGGATGAAATGGGAGGTGTTTTTTTTTTTTTTTTTTTGGCTGATGCTGCATAAGCTTGCTTTCTTGCATCGTATGCCTCTTCAAATGCTAATTTGCACATCTCCTGGCCGTGGGGACATTCCCTGATTCCAAGGATGCTCTCATAATTATGACTAAGGGTTTGCTTAGTTCATTTTCATCCTCCTTAAATATAACTGAATAGATCCTCTCCGTCCCAGGTGCCTTTTTTATATTTAACTTCAGCAATTTCTTCTCTGCTTTGCACTCAGTTATTACAAGATCATTTACCTCATTGTTCATGTTTGATAAACATCTAGCCCTCTTCTTCTTGAATAACTCATGTGTGAATGTAGATGCAAAATACTCATTTAGTTTTACAGCTGTTTTGAGTATGATCATCTTTAGACAAACCAATTGATACCAAGTGGACCAACCCGATTCATCCCCTTCCTTTTAGAGCTTTATATAAGTAAAGAAGTCTTCACATCCTTTGCCAAAGATTTGTCATAATCTGCTTTCGCTTGCCTAATCTCTTTTGTGACTAGTACAGACTAGCTTAGCATTTAGCATTAGCATTAGTAGAGGCATTTGATGCAAGAAAGCAAGCTTATGCAGCATCAGCCAAAAAAAAAAAAAAAAAAAAAAAAAAAAGTAACATAAATAAATAAAAATAACCACTTCCACTTCACCCCTCTGTTCGTTCGAAATACCTGTCCAGCTGAGCCTTAAATTTATTTAGGCTATCAACTTCCACGACAAGGGATGGAAGTCTGTTCCACCCACCAACCACCCGCTGGCTAAAGGCAAATTTCCGCACATCTATCCTACATCTGTCTTTCCTCAATTTGGATTTATGCCCTCTCAGGTGATTTTTCTGAGCTAGAGGAAGAATCCCATCAGCATTGAGCATGCTCAAACCATTCAAGGCTTTGTACACCTCTATCAGATCACCCCGCTGGTGCCTAGTTTCCAGACACTGTAATTTGCAAAACTTAAGCCTTTCTTCGTAAGAGAACCCCTTTGTCCCATTCACCAATCTTGTTGCCCTTCTCTGTACTCGTTCCAGCAGCTCTACATCCTTCCTGAAATGAGGCCTCCAGGCCTGTATACAGTACTCTAGGTGTGGCCTGACCATTGCCTTATACAAGGGAATAATCACCTCCTTATCCCTGCTAGAAAAATTCCTATATATCATTGACAATACACCATGAGCTACTCTTGCAGCTCATCTGCACTGCTCAGAGAACTTCATATCTGCCTGCACCACCACCACCCCCAGGTCCCTTTCATTCTCTACCACTGTCAGTGTAGTACCACAGAGTTGATACGTTGCTCTGGGGTTGCTGTTTCCCATATGTAGTACTTTACATTTGTCAATGTTAAACTTCATTTGCCACCTCGAAGCCCATCTGCTCAACCTTTCCAAATCCTGTTGCAGCAGCATAGTGTCAGTAGTGTCCTTGATAACCCTGCCAACCTTCGTATCGTCTGCAAACTTGGACATTAAGCCTGATATACCATCATCAATATCATTTATAAATACAGAAAACAATAAAGGCCCCAATACTGAACCCTGAGGGACTCCACTAATAACATTAGTCTACGATGAGCAGTGTCCATTGATTACCACTCTCTGTCTTCTCCCCCTCAACCACCCCTTTATCCATAGCAGCAACTTGCCTCCAATGCCACACTGCTCCAATTTGTGCAGCAGTCTTCCATGTGCAACAGTATCAAAAGCCTTTCTAAGATCCAAGTATATAATATCAAAGTTATTCCCTGCATCCAGTTCTTTTGTGACTGCATCATAGTATCCAATCAAATTGGTCAGGCAAGACTTCCCCTTAACAAAACCATGCTGTGTCCTAGCTATAACTGAAGTCTTGTCTAGATGATCCTGCAGTGCTTCTTTCACCAGTGCCTCCATTAATTTTCCGGGAACAGAAGTTAAACTCACAGGTCTATAATTACTTGTGTCAGCCTTTGATCCCCCTTTGTGAATTGGGGTCACATTTGCACATCTCCAGTCAATGGGTACCTCCCCTGAGTCCAAGGAAGCTCTCATAATTATGGCTAAGGGTTTGCTTACCTCCTTTGCTGCCTCCTTTAATATAACTGGATAGATCCCATCCACCCCAGGTGCCTTTCTTGTGTTTATCTTCAACAATTTCTCCTCCACTTTGCTCTCAGTTATTACAAGATTCTCTAGCTTACTGCTAGAGTTGAATACACCTCTGGCATTCCCCTCGCTGAATAACTCCTCATGTGTGAATGTTGATGCAAAATATTCATTTAGTTTGTTAGCTACCCGAGCAGGGTCATCAACAGTTGACCCATCGATCTCAAGTGGACCAATCTGATTCATCCCCTTCCTTCTAGAGTTTACATAAGTAAAGAACTCTTTGCTGTTTTTCTTCGCATCCCTTGCCAAGGATCTCTCGTAATCTGCCTTCGCCTGCTTAACCTCCTTTGTAACTTGGTTACAGATCAACTTGTATCTATCATAGGCGTCCGTG
Source organism: Mastigoproctus giganteus (assembly GCF_048544385.1). NCBI lineage: Eukaryota > Metazoa > Arthropoda > Arachnida > Uropygi > Thelyphonidae > Mastigoproctus > Mastigoproctus giganteus. The sequence continues at coordinate 12,880,362 of NC_143579.1, forward strand.
TCACGTGTTAATTTGTATGTATCCCATGCATTTTTCTTCTCTGCCATATGCCTCATTAGTTCATCTGACAACCATTTAGGCCTAAACCTTGAACAATATTTCTTAGTTGGTATGTAAAGCCTAGTAGCTTCCACGATAAGTTCTTTGAATGCTTCCCATTTTGAATTTGCTGTTGGCAATATCATCAGTTGATCCCACTGTATAGAATTTAAATACTGTCTCAGTCCATTGTAGTCGCCTTTACGAAAGCAATACCCCTTCCCTTTACCCCTAATGGTAGTTACCTCTTTGAGTAACTCCCACTTCAGCACACTGTGATCACTGCCACCAAGTGGTTCATTTATCTGCAGATTCCTAATGCATGAAGAATCACTACTGATAATCAAATCAAGAGTATTACTCCCTCTAGTTGCCTCCCGAACATGCTGATGTAGAAAACAATCAACCAATAAATCCACAAAAGCCTTGCTACTGTGTGAGTGACCAGCCCCCAAATTCCAGTCAATATCTGGGAAATTAAAATCCCCCATTATAAGACTCTCTGATTTACTGGCCCACTCTATTTCTCCGAACAGTTTCTTATTATACTCATCAGAGTCATTAGGCCTATAGCACACTCGTACTCTCAATTTTGATCTCCCAATGCTTATGTCACACCAAACTGACTCGACACTGCACTGTCCAGCGATGTCGACTGGCTTCACTTCCTTGGATTTTATGTGTTTTTTAACTAATAGCATAACCCCTCCTCCCTTCCTATCCTGTCTATCCTTTCTGTAGACATTGTACTCCCCAAATTCCAGTTCTGCATTTCTTATATCTGTGTGACACCACGTCTCTGAAATCCCCACAATATCTGCCTTTGATGTTTTGAGCAATACCTCAAATTCATCAAATTTATTTACTAAACTCCTAGCATTGGTGTACACACAAGTATACATGCACCTGTTCTTTTTCTTAGCTACCCTAACACAACCCATGTGTTTACGTGTACCCCAATGATTCCCAGCTTATATCTATCCTAGTCTTTCTGTGTTGCCTGATAATTTATATGCATCCAATGCATTTTTTTTTATCTGCCACAAGTTTCGTTAATTCATCTGACATCCATTTTGGCCTAAACCTAGAGCAATATTTCTTAGTTTGAACAAAAAGCCTAGTAGCTTCCAAGATTATTTTCTTAAATGCTTCCCATTTAGAATTTTGTTTTGATAAAATCATCAGTTGGTCAAACTGTATAGAATTTAAAAAATCTCTGAGACCACTGTAGTCACCCTCTTTTCTTTACCCTTGATGGTAGTTACATCTTTAAGTAAACCCTTTTTTCACTTTCTTATTCCAAAGGCGTTTTTCCTTCTGCTTAGAAATTTGCTCATATCCAGCCAGTTCCTAAAATGGGTGACAAATCCCTACCATCCAATTATCATCCCATTGCAATTACTTCTACTCTTTCTAAAGTAATGGAGAAATCTATTAACCACCAACTCTTAAACTCCCTTGAAACCTTCCGTCTGATCAACGATCGCCAGTGTAGATTCCATCAATGTTGATCCACTGGTGATATTCTCTCTTATGTTACCCATTTATGGCCAAATTCAATGGAAAAGTTTGGTGAAACACAAGAAGTTGCTCTTGACATCTCAAGGGCTTTCGATTGTGTTTGGCACAGAGGCCTAAACAAGCTTCCATCTTATGGTTTGTCAACTGTTTTTTGTAATTGGTTATCCAGTTTTCTCTCTGATTGCTCACTGAGGGTGATGGTAGATGGCTCTCTGTCTTTTAACTTCTCTACTAATGCCGGTGTCCCCCAAGGTTCAGTTCTTTCCCCCACTCTTTTCCTCTTGTTTATTAATGACCTTCTTCCATTGACTGGAAATCCTATCCATTGTTTTTCAGATGATTATTAGCATTAGCAGAGGCATTTGATGCAAGAAAGCAAGCTTATGCAGCATCAGCCAAAAAAAAAAGGAAAAAAAAAAAAAAAACCCACTTCCACTTCACCCCTCTGTTCGTTCAAAATACCTGTCCAGCTGAGCCTTAAACTTATTTAGGCTATCAACCTCCACTACAAGGGATGGAAGTCTGTTCCACCAACCAACCACCCGCTGGCTAAAGGCAAATTTCCGCACATCTATCCTACATCTGTCTTTCCTCAATTTGAATTTATGCCCTCTCAGGTGATTTTTCTGAGCTAGAGGAAGAATCCCATTAGCATTGAGCATGCTCAAACCATTCAAGGCTTTATACACCTCTATCAGATCACCTCACTGGTGCCTAGTCTCCAGACACTGTAATTTGCAAAACTTAAGCCTTTCTTCGTAAGAGCACCCCTTTGTTCCATTCACTAATCTTGTTGCCCTTCTCTGTACTCGTTCCAGCAGCTCTACATCCTTCTTGAAATGAGGCCTCCAGACCTGTATACAGTACTCTAGGTGTGGCCTGACCATTGCCTTATACAAGGGAATAATCACTTCCTTATCCCTGCTGGAAAAATTCCTGTATATCATTGACAATACTCCATGAGCTACTCTTGCAGCCCATCTGCACTGCTCAGAGAACTTCATATCTGCCTGCACAACCACCCCCAAGTCCCTTTCATTCTCTACCACTGTCAGTGTAGTACCACAGAGTTGATACGTTGCTCTGGGGTTGCTGTTTCCCATGTGTAACACTTTACATTTGTCAATGTTAAACTTCATTTGCCACCTCTCAGCCCATCTGCTCAAACTTTCCAGATCCTGTTGCAGTAGCATAGTGTCAGTAGTGTCCTTGACAACCCTGCCAACCTTTGTATGGTCTGCAAACTTGGACATTAAGCTTGATATACCATCATTAATATCATTTATAAATACAGAAAACAATAATGGACCCAACACTGAGCCCTGACGGACTCCACTAATAACATTGGTCCATGATGAGCAGTGTCCATTGATTACCACTCTCTGTCTTCTCCCCCTCAACCACCCCTTTATCCATAGCAGCAATTTGCCTCGAATGTCACACTGCTCCAATTTGTGTAGCAGTCTTTCATGTGCAACAGTATCAAAAGCCTTTCTAAGATCCAAGTATATAATATCACTTTTGATAGCACATTTCATTCCACTTTCAGTTTGACAAACCTTGCCCTGCTCATTCAGCTTCAACTTCTCGAATATCCGCTACCAATTTAAATGCCGATCTCCAGATAATTCTCCAGTGGGGCAAAGAGAACTTAGTTGTTTTCAATCCTTCTAAAACTCAGTCTTGTCTTAAATCTTGCAAAAAGGATTCTTCTGCTCCTGTGCTTATCTTTGGTGATACTCCAATTTCCAATCTCTTTTGAGGATTACCCTGTCTTCTAATCTCTCTTGACACAAGCACAGTACAAATATTGTGTGCTGTGCATCTAAAAAACTTGGTTTTCTCTTTCGCTCTCGGCGTTACTTTTCTTCCAAACAGCTGTTCACTCTGCACAAATCGCAAATCCACCCTACCATGGTATACTGTTCCCACAACTGGGGTGGTGCTCCCAAAACCTCTCAAGCTTCTAGATTCAATTCAGAAGAGGGCAGTCAGGTTAATTAATGACTCCTCTCTAACAGAGTCTCTCCACTCGCTGTCTCATAGATGTTCTGTTTCTGCTGCATGCCTTTCTATAAATACTTCCATGGGACTGTTCTGAATTGGCTTCTATAATTCCTGCTCTCTCTCTTTCAAGACAGTGTGAACACGTGTTACCACCAAACAACATCCATTTACTGCCCAACTTCAAACTCACAGGACCAACTTTTCATCTTCCTTGTTTATTCATTCAACTGCCGTTTTCTGGAATAACTTTCCTTGATACATATTTCCCAAAAATTACAGTCTACAGAAGTTCAAGTCTAATGTCAACAAATATCTTCTTTCAGCTTCTGAACCTCCAACCCAAGCATGGTACTAAGTACTGTAGGTTCTAAACCTCTCCTGTTTGGGATTTTCATAGAAAAAAAAATATATATATATTGGGAGTTGCCGTTATAATAAAGAAAGGATGGGAAAACAAAATATTAAGACTACTCTTGGATATCACCCAGAATATTGAAATTAAGACTAAAAATTCTAACTTATACAATAACAGTCAGTAGCATCTACGCACCAGTAGCAGGTAACATTGATGAAACCGCAGAATTTTATGACGAATTACTGCAGATCATAGACCAAACTAACAAAAAACGAGTATCTCATACTAGCACGAGATTTTAATGCAAAGGTTGGTGCTCAATCAGTAGACAAATGTATAGGCTCAGAAGGCGAACCCGTGGTCAACAATAATGGAAGTTGACTGATAGACTTCTGTATTTTTAATAAACTTAAAATTAAAATATTTTTTTCAGAAACAAGAATATCCATAAATTCACATGGGAAGCAAGAAATACAGTATATAATGTATATAATAGATTATATTTTCATTAATGAAAATTTAAATGACAAAATTAAGAGACACTAGAATATTCAGAGGCAGTGAAATTGACAGTGATCACTGCCTAGTAGAAACCACTTTCAAAATAAAATATTATCTTAATAAAAAGAAGAAAATACCAACAAAAACTACTAAGAAATTAAAAATACATTTGTTGGAAGATGAAAGCACTAAATTCCTGTATGAAAGTCGATTGAAAGATAAACTCAAATCAGTTGAAAGTGATAATGTTGAGGAAATTTGGTCAAACATGAAAAAATCAATTCTGGGAGCTGCTGAAGAAAGTCTTGGACCTGTAAAAAATAAAAACTAGCTAAGAATTTGGAATGAAGAATTGAAACAAACAATCAATCAGAAAAAAAAGACCTATAAACTGTTCCTACAAACTAAAGACCTACAACTACACAAAATATAAAAAGCTTAGAGCAGAAGTCAGACAACTAACCAGAAGAATCCGACGAGATGACTGGGATAAATTTATTAAATCTTTAGAACGTGATATCACGGGCCCACAGAGAAGTGGTTTTAAAATTTTTAAGAAATTACAACTAGACACAAATGATCAAATAAAAACCAACTCCATCTCCCAAGCAGAATGGGAGCAACACTATTCCAAACTATGGTATAACCCAGGCACTAGGGAATTGGAAGATGAATCTGTGGTAACCAAAGATGAAGAAAATAAAACAATGGAAGAACTAGAGTTAATATTACAAAAATCAAAAAACCGAAAAAGCCCAGGCATAGACAAGTTGAATATAGAACTATTTAAAAATATGGGGGGCACCTTACAAAAAAATGCTCTACTAAAATTATTTAACATCATATGGCATAAGCAACAGATACCCAAAGATTGGGAAACAGGAATAGTAATCAATTTACACAAAAAAGGCTCCAAAATTACCCTAATAACTACAGAGGGTTAACACTGCTGTCAACTGCTGCAAAGCTATACTCTAATATACTTAAGAATAAACTTAATAAATACAGTGAACAGATCTTAGAAGAAGAAAAATGTAGGTTCAGAAAAGGGAGAAGCACAATAGATGCCATTTTCTCACCACAACAGATTTTGGAGAAAAGAAGAGAATTCAATCTACCAACATTTCTGCTGTTTATTGATTATGAAAAAGCATATGACAGTGTAAACCAGGAAAAACTTTGGCAGATTCTACTTGAAGAAAATATCCCAACCCAACTCTGGAAAGCAATCCAAAGCCTATATAAAAACTCAAAAGTCTAAAAAGTCTGTATAAAATATTCTAATGGCCAACTATCAGACCCAATTAACACCAATAAAGGATTCAAACAAGGATGTGGACTATCACCAAATTTATTTAATATCTACATCAATAAAATTCTTAAAGAATGGAAACAAACAATTAACAACGGAATACAGTTGAACAACAGGAATAAAATCCAAACTATATTATATGCTGATGATCAAGTAATAATTGCAAAATCTGAAGATGAACTACAGATAGCAACAAATGAACTTAATGAAATAGGCAAAAAGTATGATATGAAAATCTCCACCTCAAAAACAAAATCAATGGGATTATGTGGAAAAAACATAGTGTCAAAATTGTTATTGATAAAATAATAGAACAAATATCTGACTTCACCTATTTGGGAAATTTAATATCAAATGAAGGAAAGACATCCATACTAAACTACAAAAATATAATAAATGAATGGAATGATTAAGCACCACTTCGGAAAACAAATAACAACTGAAACAAAATTAATGACTGCACATCACTTCAAAACCAGCCCTCTTCTACAGCTGTGAGACTTTGGTCATAAATAAGAAAGATGCATAATAACTAGAAGCAGTACAAATGAGATTTTTAAGACCATTATTAAGCTTTACAAAACTAGACCACCAAAGAAATTTAGATATCCGCTAGAAATTAAAAGTAGATATCATAGTAAATGACATAAAATGGATCAGCCACATAGAAAGAATGAACCCAGACCGGATCCCAAAATTAGCCTTTAATTCCAAACCTACAGGCAAGAGAGATGTTGGTCGACCAAGACAACGATGACGAGATCAAGACCACCTCCAAGAGCTACAACGGAACAGGTCTTAAAAGACTTAAGCCGGACCAAATTCATGATGATGATAAAAAAAAAAAAAAAAAAAAAAAAAAAGAGATATTTGTGAATTTCAGTTGTTAAAAAAAACCCATTAAGTTGGGTGGATCGGGGAAAACTGTAGAAGCGGACAAAACTGTATTGGCAAAACCAAAACATCACAGAGGATGAAATTTAACTGCTAAGAAGAAATGGACATTTGGAGTATTTGAAAGAGAATCAAAATTTGTCTTCATCAAATTCATAAAAATTTAGAAAGCAAAAACTATTTTACGCATTATTAGAAAAGTAGTGAAGAAAAATAATACCATCATAACAGATGAATGGCGTGCATATAGGTGTATTATGGCCTTATAAAAAAAGAATTACGAACGTTGAATGGTGAAACACAAGGAACATTTTGTAGATACACATACAGGAACACATAAGGGTAGTAGTAGTAGTAGTGGCGGCATGTGATGCAAGAAAGCAAGTATATGAGCTTATGCAGCATCAGCCAAAAAAAAAAATCACACCATTCCCTCCAAATGCCTGTCCAGTTCCTGCTTAAATTTATTTAACTTATCAACTTCCACAACGACAGATGGAAGTTTGTTCCAGCAATTAACCACCCGCTGGCTAAAGGCAAATTTCCGCACATCTATTCTACATCTGTCTTTTCTTAATTTGAATTTATGCCCCATTAGGTTCATAAACTGAACAAGTGGAAGGATCCCATCAGAATTCAGCATGCTCAACCCATTCGAGGCCTTATACACCTCAATCAGATCACCGTGCAGGTGCCTAGTCTCCACCCACTGCAATTTGCAGAACTTAAGCCTCTCTTGGTAAGAGGATCCCTTCATTCCCCTCACCAATCTTGTTGCCCTTCTCTGTACACACTCAAGCAAATCTACATCCTTCCTAAAATGAGGCCTCCAGACCTGTACGCAGTACTCAAGGTGTGGCCTAACCATTGCCTTATATAGAGAGGGACAATCACCTCCTTTTCCCTGCTAGCAAAATTCCTATATATCATTGACAAAACCCCAGTTTTGTCAATGATAATTCTTTGATGTTATTTTATGAATAACATCAAAACCCAGTGGAAGAGACTAAAAAGTGCGTGTAAAAGACTAAATGGCAGCTGTAAAGATATGTTGATGGGTCACATGAATGAATATATGTGGCGTCAAATTTATGGAAAAAATCATGAAAATACTTTTCAGAATATTATTAATCATTAATCAAATAGCTATTGAGGTACAACTATATGATTTGTATTCATGAAATATTTTATTTTTTTTTTTCCTGAAAAAGTTCTGTTCTGTTCATTTTTATGTTCTTCATTATGTTTTTTTTCTCGTTATCAAAAGCAGATTTTTGGAGTTAATGAGTGTTTTTACTCTATTGATTTAGTTTTGGTTACGAAAAAAGGAAAAAGGTTTTTTATTTTTTGTTATATTTCATAACCTGACCCTAAATGGTAGGTTAAGAAATAAAAAGGTGTCCTTATATTTCCCGTCCTTATAATACTGAAAAAAAAAATTTCAGTTGGCAAAAGCCTATTATCTGAATTGGCTTTTGCTGACTTTCAAAAAAATACTTGCAAATGCATTCATGATTTGTGATTCCTTCCAAATATTGCAATTATAGCAAAAACCTATGCTAAAGTTATAAATTTTGAAAACTTACAAAGAAATGTAGACATCATTATAGTGAAAAATGTGAACAGTTTAAGCACATCACATTTTTATTAATTTTATTGTCTAATGAGAAATGCATAACATATTTTGTTTGTGATCTTTCTTTTTAGTTGAAACTGTTCAGAGTTTTTCCATTTCATATTCTGAATGAAGCAATTTTCTGAACTGGTCTTAATTATGAAATATTAGCTTGTAGATTTAGAAATCATAATTTTATTTTAAGGATATATATTTACTTTCAAAGTAGAATTGTATTACTTTGAACTGTGAAAAATTAAGGTTTACAGTTAGGAATAAAGAAAAGTAATAATTTTATATTTAAATTTTAAAGAAAAGCTGAAATTTTATTTAGAATATGAATGGAGATCAGTTATGCACATTGCTGATTTATTTATCTCTGCTGTATCCTTAGTATTCCTCCTCGTGGGACAACTCCACCACAAGTTGCCCGTAAGTGCTTATTTTCTGTTTATTTATATTTCAAAATTGCTTAAATAATTTGTAAATTACATTACTTTTATTAGATTAATTGTATTTTTGGAAAAGAGATGGATCACAGTTAATAAATTTTCTTACCTGTATTCTGAAGTGTGTTTTTTTTTTTTTTTTTTTCCATAGTAAATTGTATGCAGTTAGGTTTTCTGAGATTAATAATCTCCAAAAACTGCATAATTTTAACTGCATTAATAAGTGAAACAAAAAATAATTTTTTGTTTGAGTACACAATGGCTGAAAAATGAACCTTTTAAAAGTACATAGTGTCCTGTTCTCCTTACATTTTATTAATTTTGTTGATGCATGTTCTTTTATATATATTTTTTGTGTTCTTTCTGAATTATCTTATTGAATTATCAGTAATCAGATAATTCAGTGTCATGAAACTAAAGGCTATTTTTCAATTAATTAGCACGAAAATATCACGTGCCAATGCTGCACATGTTTTAAAAATGAACTTAAGGTACTGTTGACTTCCTGTAGTTATCACATGTTTAAAAATGTATATAGGAAAACCAATTTATATTACAGCATATGAATAGGCAACAAAGAATATGTGATATGTGATCAAATAGTTGTGGTCCTGTAGGTTTCCATGAGTTTCTTTGTAAAGGGATAAAGTAAGTTCATTATACTTACCTATTTCTTTACGGCTTACTGTAGTGCTGTTAAAAATGTCTCATAATATAAATATGGAGCACTGAATTTTAGGTGTGTTTGTATATGTGTTAAAACTCTGATTATCTTCATGTCCCTCTGCCAGTATGTCCACATGTAATGACTTGACTTCCAGTGGATGAAATTATATATTTCGGTTTTCTAGAAAGATTTGTTGAGCCATCCAAAATTTGGCGCCTCCGTAGCCAGGTGAGCAGGAGCAGCAGTGCGTAGCACACACTTCTTGATTAGAACGGGGTTCAAGCCCGTGACCACCAAATATGGAGGATGCAGAAAGGTCAGGGAATGACCACCGCATATCCCCGGAGCAATATGGCCTTAGTTGCTAATGCTCCTAAAAACCAAATAACAACAACAACATCCAAAATTTGACTAAAATTGGAGAAATCAATATGTGGCAGTTATTTTATTTTATTTTATTTATTTACTTTATTTTTTGTTAATGTGTGTCACGTAATACTGTATATTTTTGTTAATATGTAGCTGGAGCACTAGATACTGTTTTGTTATTAGCATTAGTAGAGGCATATGATGCAAGAAAGCAAGCTTATGCAGCATCAGCCAAAAAAAAACAAAAAAAAAAAAAAAAACCCTTCTACTTCACCCCTCCGTTTGTTCGAAATACCTGTCCAGCTGAGCCTTAAATTTATTTAGGCTATCAACTTCCACAACAAGGGATGGAAGTCTGTTCCACCAACCAACTACACGCTGGCTCAAGGCAAATTTCCGCACATCTATCCTACATCTGTCTTTCCTCAATTTGAATTTATGCCATCTCAGGTGATTATTCTGAGCAAGAGGCAGTATCCCATCAGCATTGAGCATGCTCAAACCATTCAAGGCTTTGTACACCTCTATCAGATCACCTCGGCAGTGCCTAGTCTCCAGACACTTTGTTATTGTGTGAAGATTGGTGGAATGAATGGGTGATGTGGCAGATACAGAAAATAAATGCATTTGGTTTAAGCAGTGCACATATGAAAGCTATTGCTTTTATTTTAAGAGAATATTTTGTTATCAGTTAATATGGATTATCACTATTTGTTTATTATATTAACACAGCAAAATCATGAAATATGTGTTTTAAAAGAAAATGAAACATGCTTCAATTTTTATTAAAATTTAAGAGAATGTAATGTACATTACATAAATGCCAACGAGTGGTGTATCCAGGTATCATCGTAAGGGGGGCAGGGCAACCAGGCTTTTGAGGGTTTTTTTTTTAGAATGCCCCCTGCATTCTTTTTCTTTAATCTCAAAATTTTGGTTAAGGGGGGGAGGAATATGCCCCTGATGCCAACTGCAAATTACAATCTATATGTTGCTATTTGTTTATTTTATTAAAATAAACAAATAGCAACATATAGATTGTAACAAAGAATGTAATACATGTTGCATTTCAAATTTTTATTAAAACCCAAGAGAAAATCATAAAATATTACAGAAAACTAAGTAAATGTTACATTGAGGTATATTACATTTCAAATTTTTATTAAAGAGTCTTTGTTGGATATAGCCCTCCTAGCTCAAACTTTAGCATTAGCAAAGGCACATGATGCAAGAAAGCAAGCTTATATAGCATCAGCCAAAAAAAAGAAAAAAAAAAAAAAAAAAAAAAGGCGCATAATAGCCACTGCTGCTAATGCGCCAGTAAAATTTCAAACCAAACGAAAGCCAAAAAAAAACACACACACCCTTCTCATTTCACCCATCCACTCACTCCAAATGTTTGTCTAGTTCTGCCTTGAATTTGTTTAAGCTATCAACTTTTACACCCACAGATGGAAGTTTGTTCCAGCAATCAACCACCTGCTGGCTAAAGGCAAACCTTCGCACATCTATCCTATAACTGTCTTTCCTCAATTTGAATTTATGCCCTCTCAGGCAATTATTCTGAGCAAGAGGAAGAATCCCATCAGCATTGAGCATGCGCAAACCATTCAAGGCTTTATACACCTCAATAAGATCACCACGCAGGGACTCAATGGGAAATAAGTAAAGTACTGTATTACAAAAAATTGAGTAAATATAATGTTGAGGTATATAATGTAGGGTACAGTGAAGTGAAAATAATTACTTTTATTTATATTATATCTTTTATTATATCTGTTTATATGGATCTGAACAGATATTAGTATTACTAATGGTGAAATGGAGCAGTGAAGTAAGGCTATACAATCAGTAAATAAAAAAAAAAAAATCTTTATTTGAACATTCCTTTTAATAATTTGTCTAGTCCTTCAGTTCAAACTACTCATATAAACAACATTAAATGACAGTTTACTCAACAGTTAGTTACTATCTGTGTGATTATTTGATTCTAATCATAACTTGGGCTGTGTTAGGGTAACTAAGAGTAGAAACAGGTGCATGTATACTTGCATGTACACCAATGCTAGGAGAATAGTTAATAAATTCGATGAGCTTGAAGTGCTAGTCAAGACATCAAAGGCAGATACTGTTGGGATATCAGAGACATGATGTCACGTAGACATAAGCAGTGCGGAACTGGAATTTGGGGAGTACAATGTGTACAGAAAGGATAGACAGGAAGGGAGGAGGGGTTATGCTGTTAGTTAAGAAACACATAAAATCTAAGGAAGTGCATCCAATTGATGTTGGTGGACAATGCAATGTTGAGTGTGTTTGGTGTGATATAATCACTGGGAAAGGAAAAATGAAAGTAGGTGTGTGTTATAGGCCTAATGAGCATAATGAGCAATTGTGCAGAGAAATAGTGGGCCAATAAATTAGAGTGTCTTATAATGCGGTATTTTAATTTCCAGGATATTGACCGGAATTTGTGGGTTGGTCACTCTCACACTAGCAAGGCTTTTTGTGGATTTATTGGATGATTGTTTTCTACAGCAGCATGTTCGGGAGGCAACTAGAAGGAGTAATACTCTTTATCTGATTATCAGTAATGATTCTTCATGCATCAAGAATCTGCAGATAAAGCAACCACTAGGTGGCAGTGATCACAGTGTGCTGAAGTGGGATTTACTCAAGGAGGTAACTACCTCAGGGGTAAAGGGAACGGCTATTGCTTTTGTAAAGGCAACGTACGATGGTCTGAGACAGTATTTAAATTCTATACAGTGGGACCAACAGCAAACTCAAAATGGGAAGCATTCAAAGAACTTATCTTGGAAGCTACTAGGCTTTACATACCAACTAAGAAATATTGTTTTCAAGGTTTAGGCCTAATTGGATGTCAGATGAACTAATGAGACATGGCGGAGAAGAAAAATGCATGGGATACATATAAATTAACATGTGACACAGAAGACTATGATAGATATAAGCTGGTCTGTAACCAAGTTACAAAGGAAGTTAGGCAGGTGAAGGCAGATTACGAAAAATCTTTGGCAAAGGATGCAAAGAAAAACAGCAAATAGTTCTTTACTTATGTAAATTCTAGAAGGAAGGGGATGAATCAGATTGGTCCACTTGATATCGATGGTTCAACTGTTAATGATCCTGCTCAGGTAGCTAACAAACTAAATAAATATTTTGCATCGACATTCACACATGAGGAGTTATTCAGGGAGGGGAATGCCAGAGGTGTATTCAACTCTGCCAGTAAGCTAGATAATCTTGTAATAACTGAGAGTCAAGTGGAGGAGAAATAGTTGAAGATAAACACAAGAAAGGCACTTGGGGTGGATGGAATCTATCCAGTTATATTAAAGGTAGCTAAGAAAGTAAGCAAACACTTAGCCATAATTATGAGAGCTTCCCTGGACTCAGGGGAGGTACCCATGGACTGGAGATGTACAAATGTGACCCCCAAACCACAAAGGAGGATCAAAGGGAGATAGACCTGGTAGTTTAACTTCTGTTCCAGGGAAATTAATGGAGGCACTGGTTAAAGAAGCATTGTAGGATCATCTTGACAAGACTTTAGTTGTAGCTCGGACACATCATGGGTTTGTTAAGGGGAAGTCTTGTCTGACTAATTTGATTGGATACTATGATGCAGTCACAAAATAACTGTATGCAGGGAATAACTTTGATATCATATATTTGGATCTTAGAAAGGCTTTTGATACTGTTGCACATGGAAGACTGCTGAACAAATTGGAGCAGTGTGGCATTGGAGGCAAATGGCTGCTATGGATAAAGGGATGGTTGAGTGGGAGAAGACAGAGAGTGGTAATCAATGGACACTGCTCATCGTGGACTGATGTTATTAGTGGTGTCCCTCAGGGTTCAAACGAAGGGTGGTTAATGACACTAATGACAGTACACTGCTGCAGAACAAACTTCCATCTGTCGTTGTAGAAGTTGGTAGCTTAAATAGATTCAAGCAGAACTTGACAAACATTTGGAGAGAGTGGATGGGTGAAATAAGGGTTTTTTGGTTTTTTTGGCTGATGCTATATAAGCTTGCTTCTTGAATCATGTGCCTTTGCTAATGGTAACTTGAGCATTATGAAATCTCGTGGACAATAACAATCAATGTAATTATCTTGTAAAATTTATTGTATTGAAAGCCTGTTCATGTCTTGAACTGATTGGACATTTATTGTTGGACTGTGCATTTATTAACTTTAATGGTTAATTCCCCCCCCCCCTTTTTTTTTTCCTCTGAATATGTAGTAATTTGTATATTTTGTTTCTGTATAATTTTGTATGTTTTGCATCTGTATAAGTTTGTAAATTTTCTGTGTAATTTATTTTGATGCAAACAGTTTGTATAACTATTTGTTCAAGATTGTGTAATGTTCTGTATAATTCGCTTTCTTGCAAATGGTTGAGTGGTTAACTATTTCAGGTTATCTGTCACTAAATGATTCCCACATTTTTAAAGAAAATTTAACTCTAAACAAAATTTCCTTCAATTTGAATCCCTATTTTAACCTGAAATGGTTTCTTTCATGTTTACTTTTAATTTTCTACCTACAGGCATACCCTCTGTCACCACAATGAAATACTGTGGAGTTGAACTGACATTCCAGGTGCTGCCATTCATTAGACACTTATACTTACTATCTGTGTCAGTATAATTTTATGTGTCTATTTTGAACCAATCCTTTTTCAGTTTAACCCAGCTGTTGTGGCACAGGACTTGACAGGTATCTCTGAAACATAACACTTCTGTGTTGCCCTTTAATTAATGATTAAAAATTCAATTTTTCTAGATTCCTAAATATAATTAAACTTTTATTGCAATAGATGCTGATTTTTTTTTTTTTTTTTTTTTGAAGAGTAATTAAACATAAACACCTGTCATGTGCTGCACCAACCAGCTTTATAACTCTTTTTTTTATTTATGCGAAGAGTAGTGTGGGAACTGATAGGCAGTGACATTGCTATGAAATTTTGAATTACATATTTGTTTAAAGGTTACTTGCATTTCCATACCCATGAGTTTAATAAATTTCTTTGGCCTCACACGATGGTTGTTTTTGAAAGATTTGTTATTACTTTTGCTTAAATAAGGATGGGAAAACAAAACATGATATTCACAAGGAGAAACACAGTATTCACTCAAGATGTATTTTATTCTGTGGGAAGCAAGATGTTTAGATTTTTTCATGCTGTGAAAGGCACCAAATTTGAAATAAATTTTGAAAAAACTTGAAAATGAAAATGAATAATAGTATCTAATATATACTGTGTGGGCTCTACTCTCTTTCAAATATTCCTGGGTTAATACTATATTGAGAAACCATATAAAACTAGGACAACCATTTGTTTAAGGCTTGAAAATTTTCTTTTCTATAGATCTGCACCCCCCCACCCAACCTTGTGTTAAGGAATATTTCTTTTAAGAAATATTCCTTAACATAATTTTTAAAGAATATGTCTAAAATATTTATAAAAACAAATACCACAGAAAAATGTGTCATTTAGCTAAGTCTGGTTCCCTTCATTTATCACACGAGTCGAACTTGATTTTCCTCTGACTATGCCAAATGAACTCTGTGTTTTCTTACTCACGAAGTTGACTCTCACAAAATTTAAAGTTAGATATATTTTTATACACAGTTTTTATAAAGTAGGCATTATAACTCAAAGAAACTAACTTTCTGGACTTGATTGTTGGCCACTATAAGACCAAATGCTGTCCTTTTTTTACAAGCATTTCAAATCACATTAAATATTCTGCTTTGTATTTAATTTGGAAAAAAAAGTTAGCATAGCCTTATTTATTTGTATAGTTGCTTCGTATGCCACAATATCTTTTCATCAGTTCATAAGCTATATTGGCAGTTCCTTTCAGATCAGCCTCTCACCAAATTGTCTCCATTTCTTATTCAGAAGCACCTCGAAAGTCTTGCAGGATCTCCTAAAACAGTCAAGCGACAGCAATCAGGAGACCTACTAATAGAAACAATCAGCAGAAAACATTCGGAGCATCTACTAAAAGTTCACAAATTTTTCTGGAATTTCAGTAAAAGTTTCTCCCCATGGTACCCTAAACACATCTAAGGGTGTTATATCCAGCTGGGACCTACTGAATGTCTCGGAGGAGGAGATATGTCAAGAACTTCAGGAGCAAAATGTAATTGCAGTAAAAAGAATCATGATTAAAAAGGACAACACACTGGCACCTACAAGGAATATTATACTCACTTTTAATACCCCAAACCTACCTTCTTCCATAAAAGCAGGTTATCTTCTTTGCTGCCTTAGACCCTACATCCCTAATCCATTGAGATGCTATAAGTGCCAAAAGTATGGCCACTCTCAAACGGCATGTAGAGGAAACCCAGTCTGTCCCAACTGTGGGTCCACCCATCATACTCAAAATGACTGTTCAGCAACAGAAATGAGCTGTCCTAACTGTAAAGGCAACCATCCCGCCTATTCTAAGACATGTGACAGGTGGAAAACTGAAAAGAAAATTGTGAAGTATAAAATTGAAAATAAAGTAAGCTTTCGAGAAGCGAGAAAATTAATTGCTCCCAGTATTACAAAACGTACATATGCCAGTGTTGCACAAAAATATCAATCAGTGGTCACCCAGACTGATGTTACAGTCACTTCAAACAACTCAATCTCTGACTGGGCACGAACTGTTCTCTCCCAGCAACAGTCCAATATCCCGAAACATTTGAACCAGGTAAGCAATACTGCTCTTACAGTACCAGCAAAATCTCCTCTTCCTACTCCTCCAACGAATGCTGCTGCTGCTGCATCAAATAATCGAGGTCCAAACCTGAAAATGAATATTCAAGACTCATCCATGGATACAATTGACTCATCCAGACAGGAAAACCCAGTCTTAAAAATACATGTGGAAGAAGATATGGACATCGGTCGGCCATTTTTCAAAAAAGACAAACCGAAACCTGAACGCCATAAAACAGTCACATCAAAAAAACAGTCAGATACTGCTTCTTTTACTAAACACCAATAATGCCTTATATTCTTCAATGGAATTGTAGAGGATTTCGTAGCAATTTTAATGATATTCGAGACTTAATTAACCGCTACTCTCCAGTTGGTTTCTGTATACAAGAAACCTATTTAACTCCCCAAATTTCTGCCAACATAAAGAACTATTCTATCTACCGACAAGATCGCAATACTTCAAATTCCGCTCGTGGTGGTGTGGCCATCTTGGTCAGTTCAAAGACCCCAACCAAGCAAATTGTTTTAAAAACTGAAATTGAAGTCATTGCTGTACGTTTGGTAACACAAATTGAGTTAACTTTAGTATCAATTTATCTCCCACCAAGTCATACCTTCTCTTACCAAGATCTTGAAAACCTGCTAATACAGCTACCTTCCCCTATCTGTCTCCTTGGAGATTTCAATGGCCACCACCCCTTATGGGGATCTACTAGATTGGACAGGCATGGCCGACTGATTGAAACCTTCATAGATAAGCAAAACCTTACCATTCTTAATACCGGTGCACCTACTCACATACAATTACCAACTGGACAAACTTCTGCAACCGATCTCTCGATATGCTCCCCTATTCTGTATCCAGTCATGGAATGGTCTGTTATGGACGATCCCATGGGCAGTGATAATTTTCCGATTATTTGTGAATTGCTCACTGCACCACCGCCAGTAGCCAAACCCTGTAAGAAATGGAAGTTCTCTCGAGCCAACTGGGCCAAATTTCAGTCAGCTGTCAACATGGATGAGAAATTTATAAGAACACAGTCGATAGATGAAGCCACAGATTATATTACTTCACAACTACTATCTGCAGCTAACTGTTCAATTCCACTGTCGAATACCCAGTTCCGACGGTACATTAACTATTGGTGGAATGAAGAATGCACAAAAGCAAAGAAGTTAAAAAAATAAAGCATGGAATTTATTTCGTAAATCCCCAACCACAGCTAACCTTATCAACTACAAGAAATTAAGGGCAAAAGCACGTCTTATTCAGAGGCAAGCCAAGAAGAATTCTTGGATCCGGTTTACATCTACCATAAATAGAAACACTAACTCCAGGTTAATATGGAAGAAAATTACGCAGATTTCTGGCAAATTTCCAAGCACCCCTTCGCCAATTCTTTTGTAGAATGGGCAAGAACTCTGCTCCTGAAGACATAGCAAATGCCTTGGCTAAAACTTTTGCCGAAGTTTCTGCGGCATCAAATTATTCTCCGGATTTCCAGAAAATAAAGACCACGACTGAACAACGTGCCATCAACTTCCGAACCTCAGTTTCCCTTCCGTATAACCAGCTTCTTCAATATTCTGAACTTCTACACGCCATTAAAACAACACACAACAGTGCCGCTGGGCCAGATGGAATATCTTATATTTTGTTACAAAACCTTGGTGACAAAAACTTAGAAATACTGTTGATCTATTATAACTGAATATTTCTGGAAAACATTTATCCCAGCTCTTGGCATCATGCAGCAGTTCTTGCCTTTTTGAAACCTGGAAGAGATCCTACCAGTCCGTACAGTTACAGACCAATTTCCCTCTCCAGTTGCCTTGGTAAATTACTTGAAAAAATCCATAATCGACTTGTTTGGATCATCGAAACAGAACACCTAATGAGTAATCACCAACATGGGTTTCGTAAGAACAGGTCCTCCTTAGATCTCATGATCAAAGCTGAGTCTGCAATTGGTAATGCCTTTGTAAAAAAATGAACATCTTGTTATGGTTTCCATAGACATAGAGAAGGCATTTGATACTACCTGGCGTTGTGGCATTCTCAGTGACCTTTATGCTCTTGGTTTACGAGGCAACCTGCCCATATTCATTAGGAACTTTCTTCAGAGTTGTTCATTCCAAGTTCGATATCACAACTCACTTTCTGCGACATTTTCACAGGAAGAAGGAGTGCCACAAGGATCTGTACTGAGTGCAACCCTTTTCGCCCTTAGAATCGATTCCATCACAAAAGAACTTCCAAATGCTGTTCAGACCTACCTTTACGCTGATGATCTCTCTATTTCTTGTCATTCTCAGAATATGAGATCCATTGAACGGCAACTGCAGATATCCCTGAATAAAGGCCAAAGGTGGGCAAGGTTAAATGGCTATCGTCTATTACAGCAGAAGGCTGTTGCCATCCATTTTTGTAATCAACGAAAAATGCATACAGATCCTGAACTTCATATATCAAACTTTACCATTCCAGTGACTAACAACATCAGATTCTTAGGATTAATCCTTGACAGGAAGCTAAATTTCCTTGAGCACATTAAATTTGTACGTACTTCCTGCCTCAAAAAACTAAACATACTAAGAGCTTTATCTGCCTTGTATTGGGGGAGCAGACTGTACATCTTTGCTGCTTTTATATAGATCAATGATCAGATCCCGATTGGATTATGGTGCTCCACTCTATGATTCTGCCCGTAAGAGTACACTACGAATGGATAGATCCTATACAGCATACTGCATTGTGGATAGCACTTGGTTCGTTCAGGACCTCTCCTATTCATAGTTTATATATTGAAGCTAATGAGCCACCTCTTTACCTCCGCAGAAAAACGCTGCTTCCTAAGTATGCAGCCCGAATCCAAAGTTGCTGGCAGCATCCTGTTGAGCCATACCTTTTTAATCCGCCACTGCAAAATCTCTATAGAAACAAACCCACTAAAATAAGACCAGCAGGCTTATGCCTAATTGAAATAACACAGAGTTGGAATGTTCCAATTTTCAACAGGCAACAAGTAATGAATTACTCTCAACCATGCACGAATGGGGAAAGAATCACCTACCAATAATCAATATGAAACAACTCCATGCAAGCCATATTCAAAAATATGCTGATATTTTTTACCGATCTATACTGATGGCTCCAAATCACATTCAGCGGTAGGAGCAGCGGCAGTATTTCCTTCTTCAGTCATTTCGGCTGCTCTTCCAGCTCAGTATAGCAGCTTCTCAGCAGAACTCCATGCAATCAAATTAGCCTTAGAAAATCTGATTCACTACCCATCTGTAAAATGCATAGTATACACAGACTCGCTCAGCTCAATTACAGCAATGCAACATTACTCCTACAAGGTTCACCCTGTGTTAGATCAAATCAGAAGTCTCCTATTGCAAATAGAAGAACGTCATCAATCAGTGACCTTTTGCTGGATCCCAGCACATTCGGGGATAAAGGGGAACGAACTCGCCGACAAAACTGCTAAAAATCCATCAACTTTTGATTTAACCTCCGTCCATGTTCCAGCCTCTGACTACAATCACATCATACAAACAACATGTCTCGCACAGTGGAAAGATCTATGGCACTCCCAAACCAATAATAAACTCTATCAGTTGAAACAGCACCCAAAGCTTTGGCACACTAGTACCAAAACAGTGCAAAGAGAAGAAGTTGTACTTGCAAGGGCACGAATAGGACATATGTATCTCACTCACCTCCATCTACTCACAGGAGAGGATCCTCCTCAGTGTCCACACTGTTTAACACAGTTATTAGTGAAACATATTCTAATTGACTGCCCACAGTATCAACAAGACAGAACATCCGTCCTGTCTTCCCTGAGAAATCTTCGAGAACCGATGACATTATTGGCAAGGAAGCAAATATCAATGAATTCTTCTCTTTCCTGAAAAAAATTGGACTATATCATAAATTCTGAAAGATCACTGTAACAAAAGTCAAGTTATTACAACTAAAATTTGTTTTTAGCAGTTTCTTATGAATAGGTGCACTATAGCCTCAGCAGCTTATGTGCCATTAAACCTCCATAACACACACACACTCTAGCTCAGATAAAACACACATAATGAATGTAAGTTTAACTTAAGGAAGAGAAGGACAGAGAATGGACCCAGTGTTGTTTTCAGCCATAGGGTAGTTGATTGTCGTAACAAACTTCTCTCTCTAGACTTGTGTTGGTGGGTAGTTTGAATAAATTTAAGGAAGACTTATACAAATTATTAGATGGATGGAGAGGTGATATGGGGATTTTTTTTTTTTTTTTTTTTTGCTGATGCTGTATAAGTTTGTTTCCTTGTACCAATTGCCAATAATAATACTATAAACTTTAGCTCCTGTTCCACCTGTCTTTTTTAAACAATATATTTCCCTGACAGTTGAGCTACCAACAATAACTACTTCCCAGTGCATAATTGGTACCAGTGCATTCTACATTGGGGGGGGGTTGCACTGTGTTGTCTGTTGCATGGGTATAGGCTCTAGCATTAAGCTGGGCAGCTCAGTACTTAACAGGCCCCTCATTTAATTCCTTTGAGTGCATGAACTTTGTTCTTCAAGCTGTCATTCTATCAAGTGTAAATTCAGTGTTCTATTAGAACATTGAATTTACACTTAATTTCCTTACACTCATGGACATCCCCTTATTACCATCATTGAAAAAACTGCACAAGATATAAATTACTGTGGTTGCTCCTCAGTTTGTGAAGATTCTTCTTATGACCATCACGAGTGCAAATAAAGTCCCATAAGATAAATAGTATAATGCAAAGGTTCCCAAAGTGTGGGTTACTGCTGGGGGGGGGGACTTGGTTTTTTGGGGGTAGCTTGCTGCTGTTTTTGTGAAGCACTTTTTTAACAAAATATGGACAAACCATTCTGCTAATCCAGGTATGTATGGTTTATTTCTATTATTTGTATTTTATTTCCTTGAGATTAAATGTATTGTATTATATAATAATAAATAAATTTGCAACTATTGGCAATCTACTGCAGGATGGAGACCTCCTCAACAAGTCATGTTGAGGGAATAACCATAATCTGCCACACTGGTCCAGTGCGGGTTGGCAGATTGACTGTATTTAGCAGTCAGGAGCTTGAACCCTGGTCTACTCAAAGAGCATGTGCCATTGCACTCTCACTCCTGACCATTTTTTAAATTGAAGTATATATTAATTTATAAAAGTATGTATACTCATAACTTAATTTTAGGTCAAATCTGTTTATTTGCATCTGTTCTGGAACTTTGGGTGGGGGGGTGGTATTTGAAATTTATGAAAAATTTTAAGAGGGCTCAAGGTATTAAAGTTGGAGAAACTCTGGTATAAGGTACTTTGTGAAGGAACAATCCTTGAATATTTATTTATTTTTTTTACTGATCATATACAAATGGATAAATGCTGGTGGTTTACACTCCATGTTACTGTTTTCTCTGTTGAAAAAAAAAAAAAAAAATGATAACTTTGCATTAAAACTGGATATTTTGTAAATTTCTGCCTATTTTTGTTAACAAATTTGCTATTGCTCATGTTGTAGTTGTCTTTATTGTAAAATAGAAACCCATGATAATAGCATTATTGTCTGCAGTATATTTCTTTGGCTATGTGTGGTGTGAGGCTAATTAACAGTATATTTCAGGATGATGGTGTCTTTACTGTGTTGTGGTGGTGGGGCTTGCACGTCTCAACAATCTACGGAGCTATGCTGGTGGTAGCTTGCTACTGGTAGGGCTTGTGGCTAGAGACAAGACAAAAAAAGATACCCTGGTCCTCCAGGTTGAGGGGGGGAGAGGTTGATGCAATGGGCCAGCTCCTCATTCATCATAAAACATCCTTTCAATGCTAAAAGACCTAACAGAGAAAAAAATCGGACAAATAGGAATGTTAGATTGAGGAGAACCATTGTAATAACGGAATAAATCCTAAGAAGAAGATTTCAGGATGATTCCTTAGAAACGCCAATGTAAAATTTTTAAACATATGTGCAAGATTTTCCATGTATTGTAAAATCTGAAAAAGGAACACTTTGCTTTTACACTCTGCCATATGCAGATATGATATTTCAGTATCAAACAGTGGGAAATACATACAAGCATGATGACAGCATGCAGAATAGAAAGAAATGCAAAAATGAGATGTTGAATTTCATGGTTGATATATTACATGTGCTCATTGGCGGATCCAGAAAAAAATGACAGGAGGGGCACCATTTTGTGTCTTGTTTCTGCACAAACAAGGCACAAAATAATGCACAGAACAAAACAAATATGACACTCAAACATAATGTGACTAGCAGACACGAGCTATGTGCCTAAGTCTGAATTACTTTGGAGTCAGCATTACGCACAACCAAACTGCGTGACGCCTCAAACTAGAATGACGATCACATCAGCATCATTGTTGCCAATTATAGTCAGTTGCAAATAACTGAGCCACAATGCAAAGAATCTGCGACTGCATGTGCTGAACATTTGCATATTTTGTTGTTGAATGTAATCTTTCTCTGAGTTGAGTTGATCATGCAAGAGTGTTGTTCAGAAATATTTATCTTGATGGCAAAATAGCAAAAAAAAAAAAAAAAAAAAATTTGTAAGAACAAAACAATAGGTGTTATTGAAATTGCCTGGATGAAAGACCAGGTAGTGATGGCTAAAAAGGGCAATTTCTGATTGCTACAGGTGGCAATAATCAGTGATTCCAAGCTATATCCCGTTCAAGTGACCTGTTGTGGGGGGGGGAGCCAAATCAAAAGCAGCGTACTTTCTGTGCCAGCACTGGCAACTGACTGTACAGGGTACATTGGGTATCCTCTTCTTCCGAAGAGGGGCCTATGCCTTTCTGTGAAAGTTAACGAATATTTGTTGTGAATTTACTGCTATCTAGAAAGAAGTTGTTTTCTATATTTATTTATAATATTGATGAAGGTATATCAGGCTTAGTGTCGAAGTTTGCAGATGATACAAAGGTTGGCAGGGTTGTTAATGACAGTAATGGCAGTGTACTACTGCAACAGGATCGAGAAAATTTGGGCAGATTGGCTGAGAAGTGGCAACTGAAGTTTAACATTGACAAATGCAAAGTACTGCATATGGGTAGAAGTAACCCCAGCGGAACGTACTAACTGTGTGGTACTACACTTAGGGTGGTAGAAAATGAAAAAAAAGACCTGAGTGTAATTGTGCAGTCAGTTATGAAGTTTTCTGAGCAATGCAGACAGGCTGCAAAATCAAGCCATGGGTTTTTGTCAATGATATACAGGAATTTTGCAAGCAGGGAAAAGGTGATTATCCCTTTGTATAAGGCAGTGGTCAGGCCATGTCTTGAGTACTGCATACAGGTCTGGAGGCCTCATTTTAGGAAGGATGTAGAGTTGCTTGAGCATGTACAGAGAAGGGCAACAAGATTGGTGAGGGGAATGAAGGGATCCTCTTACCAAGAGAGGCTTAAGTTCTGCAAATTGCAGCGGCTGGAGAATAGGCACCTGCAAGGTGATCTGATTGAAGTTAAGGCCTTGAATGGGTTGAGCACACTGAATTATGATTCTTCCACTTGATTATTCTTACACTTCAGATTACGAACGTAAGAGGGCATAAATTCAAATGGAGGAAAGAGTTGTAGAATAGTTGTGCGTAAATTTGCCTTTAGCCAGCAGGTGGTTAATTGGTGGAACAAACTTCTAACTGTTGTTATGGAAGTTGATAACTTAAATAAATTCAAGGAGGAACTGGACAAACTTTTAGAGGGAATGGTTGTGTGAATTTTTTTTTTATTTATTATTATTTTATTTTTTTTATTTATTTTTTTTTTGGTCATGCTACATAAACTCATACACTTGCTTTCTTGCATCACATGCCTCAATTACTGCAGCATCTTTTTTCATCTTCCAACTAATGACTGCATCATCACTACCTGCCAATTTCTGTACTTTTAATCCCTGTGCTGTGATGTCATGTGGCTCATGAGTAAATAGGTCAAGAATATTTCTCTGACTTGCTGGTGCAAATAATAATCTAGTTTATTTAAAAAAAAAAAAAAATTCCCTATGGTGTGTTTCCCTTCAACTTATTCCAATCAATCTGAATAGATTGAAGTCACCCATAATAAGACATTCACGCTTGCTTCCCCATTCCATCAGTATGTGGACTTACTCATCATACTCTTCGCAATCTTCTGGTCTGTAGATTTCTCCACTCTAATTATACCTTTCCTCCTAACTAACCTCCACCTCACAGGTGGTGCCTCCATAGCCAAGTGGGCAGGAACAGAAGTGTGTAGCACATGCTTCTTGATTAGACCGGGGTTCGAGCCTGTGACCACCAAATACGGAGGATGCAGAAATGTCAGGGAATGACTACCAGAGCAATATGGCGTTAGTTGCTAATGCTCCTAAAAACCAAATAACAAACAAACAAACACCTCACAGGTTCTGTGTTAGCAGAAGTTAATTCTGCTAATGGTCAACAAATGGTCAGGTCGTGTTCATTTAATATTGTTAGTCCTGACATGAATAATAATGCCCTCTTTACCTCCATTAAAAGCACCTGTACGTGGTCAGGGGACCTCCCAGTGATGCTGCTGGACTTCGAGACTAGCATCACTGGAATCCAACGCCCACAGCCCAGGTTCCAGGCTTACATCAATGGAATCCGGCGTGTTTGCCGTGCGCTGCGACCCGTGGAAATTCGGAAAGGGGGATCCTGGTGGTTGAGGGGCCCAGCTTCAATACACCACTTTGGCCCCTGCTTCGACAAGACGGGTGGTCCTGGAAGGCCCGGCTAGGATCAATCGGCTAGTAGGCTCGCCTGCGAGGGTCAACCGTGTCAATGCCACGCCCCTACCCTCATGGTCCGAGGGACAGGATTCAGGCTGGCGGCGGTGCGGGTATAGTGTCTGGGTAGCCCTGGCGTTCCACTCCCGAGCGCATTTATTGCATGCCGTATAGTGGGCGTCCCTTTGGGCTCCGTGGTGGGTGGGTGGGGAGCCCGGGCACTGAACAATTAAAAAAAACTCCATGAATCCTGATAAACTCACTTCTTCAGGGGCCCCAACCCGGTCCCTATCTGAAATCAATGAAAAGGAGACAGATAGCAGTATTGCTAAAAAGAGGCAGTGAACCGAATTACCATCAGGGCCAGTCCCAAGGTTCTTAATCATGCATTCTACCAATGAGACACCGATTGGTAAAATGTCGCCCTTTTTCATTCAAAAAGGGTTAGATGGGTTAGCAGGTTCACCCAAATCAGTTAAGAGGCTTCGTTCTGGAGACCTTTTAATTGAAACTAAAAATGACAGGCAATCTGAACATCTCCTCCGAACAACATCAATTGGAGGAATCCCTATAACAGTGACACCACACAGAACACTCAATTCATCGAGAGGTGTCATTTCGGAGTGGGACCTTCTCGACGTAACCGAGGAGGAAATCTGCTCCGAATTAAAACCACAGGGAGTCATTGCCGTCAAGAGAATCACTGCGCGAAGGGATGGAAAAATTGTTAAAACCAGGAGCGTTATCCTGACTTTTAACTCTCCTAAACCTCCTGACGAGATTAAAGCTGGATACATCAACTGTTCAGTGCGTCCATACGTACCGAACCCTTTACGGTATTTTAAATGCTAGAAGTATGGACATTCTCAAATGGCCTGCCGTGGAGTCCTTGCATGCGCTCGATGCGGTGCAAAGGACCACGAAACAACAGCATGTTCAGCCGCAAAACCCACCCGTATTAACTGTGAAGGCAAACACCCGGCCTATTCACGAGCATGCCAGAGGTGGAAAGAAGAAAAAGAAATTTAACGGCTGAAGGCAGAGCTAAATATATCATACCAGGAGGCAAGGAAATCGGTCAAACCCCTGAATATCAACAAACCTACCTATGCCCAGAAGGTAGCAGGGAGATGTTCCGTCGGAACTCAGACGGACATGACCATTCCTCCAAAGGAGTCTTTCACTCCCATCGCGCGATATCTTTTAAGTTCTCAAAAACCTGCACAGAAGGACCAATCAGCTGCCACTCCTATATCGGTACCTCCTAACGCTCCACAAGTAACAAAGGTAACTATGAAAGAAAAGAATAAGAAAGGGGAAGTCCCCCCCTAGTACCCAAGATAAGATGGATGTCGAGCAGAAGGAGGTACCCGAAGATTCAGTCTTGGAACTCTTTGCGGAGGAAGAAATGGACACGGGACAGCGTCCATTCTTCCCCAAAAAAGATAAATCCAAGACTGATAAAAGTAAGCCCTCAGCACCTCGGAAGCCGCCTGATGGACCCACCAAGCCAAAATAATGGCTAAATTCCTACAATGGAATTGTCGTGGATTCCGGCGAAATATTGATGACATCAAGGCCCTCCTGCAAAAGCACGAGCCAGTTTGCTTTTGCTTGTAGGAGACATATCTAAAGGCAAATGATGATCCCACTATGCACAACATCACATTTTTTCGAAAGGATAGAATTGTGGATGGCTCTGTACATGGGGGAGTGGCTATCCTTGTGGGTAACCAGACCCCAGTGCAGCCCTTGCTAATTACAACCAGCATAGAGGCTGTTGCAATTCGCCTTTCAGTGGGTTTTTTATTAACTGTGTGCTCCATTTATTTGCCACCTGGGACTGACATCTCCCAGGCAGACCTTGATGATCTTCTAACGCAGCTGCCGCCCCCTTTCTTACTTCTCGGGGATTTTAACGGACATAACACCCTGTGGGGTAGTGCTAACATCAACGGAAGGGGACGAGTCATAGAGCGTATGTTCAATGACAATGAACTTTCCCTTCTAAATACTGGAACAAACACCTTCTTCCACATGCCTACCCGTACTTTTTCTGCCATTGACCTCTCTATCTGCTCTGGAAGTTTGATCAGGGTGACTGTAATGCCTTCCAACATCAGGCAAATTTTGATCTTAGCACAGTCAGTCAAGAGCCTATCAATGATGCAGTTAAGTACATCACAGAAAATATTGTCCAAGCAGCTGCGATTGTTGTTCCAAAAACATCTGCCCGGTTTCCACAATTTCCTAAACCTTGGTGGAATTCACAATGCACAGCAGCAAAAAAGGCTCAAAACAAAGCGTGGGGGATATTCCGCCAATATCCTATCACGACCAACCTTATAGCCTTTAAACGTGCACGAGCCAAAGCACGATAAATCCGCCGTCAGAGTCAAAAGGAATCGTGGATCCGTTTTACATCATCTATTAACCAATCTACCAACTCTAAGGTAGTCTGGGATAAAATCCGGAAAATGAAAGGAAAATATACATCCCACCCTTCTTCAATCCTAGATTATAATGGATGCGCTATTGTAGATCCAACTGCAATAGCTAATTCTCTTGGGGAAACATTCTCTAACATCTCTGCAACATCTTCTTCCCCAGAGTTCCTGGTCCTGAAATATAAAATCGAAAAACAGGCACTTAGCTTTAAATCTAAGAGCATTTATCCCTACAACGGGGATTTCACTATTCAGGAACTGAAAAGAGCCCTCGCTCTTTCCAAAGCAAGTGCCGTTGGACCAGATGGCATCCATTATGAAATGATTAAACATCTTTCACCAAAATCTATGGATTGTCTGCTCCTTCTGTATAACAGAATCTTTACTGAAGGGCTGTTTCCGGACTCCTGGCGAAAGGCAATCGTTCTTGCTTTCCCTAAGCCAGGAAAGGATCCAAAAGTCACCACCAACTATCGTCCTATTGCTCTGACTAGCTGTCTGTGCAAAATCCTGGAGAGAATGGTTAATTCTCGTTTAATATGGTATCTCGAATCAAATGACCTTCTCTCCAACATCCAGTGCGGCTTCCGAAGGAACCGGTCCACTTTGGACCATCTTATTAGATTGGAAGCGTCCATCCGGGATGCTTTCCTAAAACGCGAACACTCGGTGTCGGTGTTCTTTGACATGGAAAAAGCGTATGACACAACTTGGAGATTTGGCATTTTAAAAGATTTACATAGCCTAGGCCTTAGAGGGCATCTCCCCTTTTTTATTCAAACCTTTTTAGCCAATCGATCGTTCCAAGTTCGTGTGGGATCCTCACTGTCTCGCTCCTTTAGCTAAGAGGAGGGAGTACCACAAGGATCAGTATTAAGTGTCACGCTTTTTGCCATAAAAATAAATTCCATCACAGAACAACTTCCTCCGACTGTAAACAGTGCCCTCTATGTTGATGACTTTAGCATTTTTTGTGAGTCGTGCAACATGAGGGTTATTGAAAGACAACTGCAGAAAGCCATTGATAGTCTGAATTCCTGGGCACTTGCAAATGGCTTCAGGTTCTCGCCGGAGAAGACCGTTCGCGTACACTTTTGTCACAAGCGTAATCTTCATCCTGAACCTGAATTAAGGCTCGGATAAAATGTTATTCCAGTAGCAGCGAACACAAAATCCTTGGGACTCATATTCGATAAAAAACTGACCTTTTTGGATCATATTCGTCAACTCCGCAAAAAGTGCACAAGAGGCCTTAATATGCTCCGCTCGCTTTCCTCTGTATCTTGGGGTGCAGACCGATGCACCCTTCTTTGGCTTTACCGTGCACTTGTGCGATCCAAATTAGATTATGGGTCCCAAGTATATTCCTCAGCCAGAGACAGTGCCCTTCGATGGCTGGACCCTGTCCATCATCAGGCTCTACGTATCGCTACAGGAGCATTTCGAACATCTCCTGTCCAGAGTTTATACGTCGAAGCAAACGAACCACTGTTATTGCTTCGACGTAAGCAGTTGTCTTTAAAGTACGCTTTAAAACTGAAATCCCTGCCAGACCATCCTACGTGGCCATTCGTTTTGGAGCCACGATGGGAAAATTTATACAATACCTGTAAGACTGCCAATCATCCTTTAGGTATTCGTCTCCAAGAGCTACTCAAAGAACTTAATATCAAGGTAGACAAGGTTGCCCAAACACCAAAGCAACCCTTTCCACCCTGGCATGCTCGTGTCCCGGCATGTGACTTGTCGCTTAGAAACTGGGGAAAGTCGGACACTCCATGTGTCTACCTTCAGCTTCATTCAGCACACCGAACTGAATATTTCGACTTCGCGCCAGTCTACACAGATGGTTCGAAGTCAGAATCATATGCGGGATCTGCTGCTGTCTTTACAGACAGCACTATATCAGAGCAGATTCCCTCTGAATGCAGCATATTTACTGCAGAGCTGCACGCTGTAGAGTTAGCCTTGGATCACATTAGTAAATGCCAATACCAACGGTTCATTTTATATTCCGACTCTCTTAGCATGTTACAGGCTTTAATATCTGTGAGATATAATCCTCATCCAGTTCTGTCTAGTATTCAGCAGAAGATTCACATCCTCCTTGGACGTGAATATGATATCCGCTTCTGCTGGATTCCCAGCCACATTGGTATTAGGGGAAATGATTTGGCTGACGCCGCAGCAAAATCAGCAATTCCCAATAATAACCGCTGCCTGTCAGTCCCCTATACAGACTACAGGCAAATAATACACCAAAAGATATATTCCCAATGGCAGGACTTGTGGAATAGACAGACTGGGAATAAACTATATTGTATAAAGCCTGTAATTTAACCGTGGCAGTCTAGTCTGCGCAGGAATCGTAAGGAGGAAGTTGTTCTTGCCCGGACCCGCATTTAACATAGGACACAGTCATTTAACTCATTCGTTTCTGCTGAGGGCTGATGACCCTCCTATGTGTGAGTCCTGTGGCACAATTTTAACAATAAGACACATTTTAGTTGAATGCCCAGATTTTAGCAATATCTGTTTTACCGCTTTTAATCATCTGACTGAGCCATATACACTCAGTCAGATTTTATCCGACAATGACAACGTGTCTGCTGTTTTTAGCTATTTTAAATTTAATAAAAGTTTTTAATTGTATTTAATTTATGCTATTGTTACTTCTTTATTGATTTATTTTTTATAT
Organism: Mastigoproctus giganteus; assembly: GCF_048544385.1. Classification (NCBI taxonomy): domain Eukaryota; kingdom Metazoa; phylum Arthropoda; class Arachnida; order Uropygi; family Thelyphonidae; genus Mastigoproctus; species Mastigoproctus giganteus. Next base: position 12,910,786 of record NC_143579.1, read on the forward strand.
CTTTGTTATTATATATCTGGACATGGTGGCCTTACTAATTAGGTCACCGAGAATTTAAAATTTTTTAAATATTACCTAGTCTTGGCGCATTATAGCCGTAGTTGCTAATGCGCCAAAAAAATCCAAACAAACCAAAACCTCCATTCAATTCTGATGATCTGTTGGTAACATCATCACTTGTTGCTTCTAGCAAACACACCCTGGTTCTGGTCTAGCTATCTTTATTACAAAAAATATTATCCATTTCTTTGACAATATAGTCTTCCAGTAAAATTAAAATCACTTTCATTCAGTGTGCACTTGACTGTTCTTTTCTGGGACCTGAATTGAAGGTGCACCACATGGCAGCTTGCAAGCTACTCTAGTCCCTTGTGAGTTCCCAGTTACATTTGTTTGTAGGGCAAGCACCCATTTCATCTGACACTCAAATTCTTGTAAATTGTTTTTATGAAAACCCCAAACAAGCAAGAAAGGTATCAAAACCTATAGTACTTAGTACGATGCATGGGTTAAAGTAGATTTTGGAAGGGGGGGGGAGAGGCCAGAAACTTTTCTCTGGAGACTAAATATGGGTTTCACCACTTCAAGCCTTTAAGCAAAGTGGTGGTGGTATTGCACTGGTTATTATTATTATTAGCCATATGATGCAAGGAAGCCTGAAGCTTATGCTGCACAAGGCAAAAAAAAAAAAAAAAAAAAATCTGAATTACCCTGAGAGAGAGAGAGAGAGAGAGAGAGAGAGAGAGAGAGAAGTAGAAGGAATCACCAAGAAAGAGAAGAATGATGATTGATGAGAGTTGTCTACCTCCTAGTGTTAGTATTGTATTACTCTTATTAGTGTTATATTATATTAGTAATGGTATTGATTAGTATACGTAGTACCATGCATGCATTGTTTTGGGGGGGAGATACTGGAAACTAAAGATATATTTCCCAATTTTTTACAAATGTATCTCTATTTTAAATAAAATTAGCATGCTGTAGGATTATATTTTTTATCAGAAAAAATACATTTATTAAATAAATACAAAAAAAAAAAAAAATAAAATAACTAAATCAGACAAGTAATTAATGAGACTCTAGCCACTGGAGTTCTATAAAAATTATATTAAATTTTTATTCTTCGATCGGTCATTATACTGTATGTAATTTTTAAGTTGATATTCCAATCTAAGTAAATATAAATTTTCTATATACAGGTGACCGCTCGCTTAACGCTGATAATTTGTTCCGCAAAAACAGAGCGCTAAGTGAATCTGTGCTAAGCAAGCGGTGCATTCCCATAAGGTAACATATGTATTTGTGAGTTGCGGTCGGTACCATAGGATATTTCCTAATCAATAATAAACGGTAGTGAAAAAGATGCACAAATGTCGGTCAAAATATTTAATATTCAAATATTTGTACATATAAAATATTCTGCATTACATGCATATATAATTTTGTGGTAACTACTTACGTATCAAAATTAAACTTAAAATTCATTCCAATTAAAATCATGAATTTAATTGATCGAAATTGATTTTAATTGATTTAATTTAACTGATGAATTTAATCATGAAAAATGTGTTGATTTGGGGTTGTATTTTGATCCTCTTTCTGGTAAACTAAAAGGAGTTTTAATTTAAAATCCCCTGCAGCATAACCACCCAACAATAAAGTCAACCGATCCTTTGCCGCTTTGAAACCTGACATGTTTTTTCTTCTTTCAATATGAAACTTCTTTTTAGGCATTAGTTTCCAAAAAAAGTCCTGCTTCATCTGTGTTAAAAACCTGTTGAGAAGTATAACACATAATAATAAAAAAAAAAAAAAGTAAAGTGCAGCCATTATCAACCCACTGCAGGATGGAAGCATCCTCAACAATTCATGCTGAGGGAAATGGACCATAATCTGCCACGCTGGTCCAGTGCGGGTTGGCGGATCGACCGTATTCAGCAGTCAGGGGCTTGAACCCCGGTCTACTCAAAGAGCGTGTGCTACTGCACTCCCGCTCCTGCCCACTCGGCTACGGAGGCCTAACACATAATACCCCTCTTCGATAATTTTAACAAGTTCTTTTTGATAGTTTCGGCTCCTTGATCTGCACTTGTGGCTTCTCCCTGGAATTTAAACCTGTTCAACCAGCCCTTGCTAGTTTTAAATGGTTCTGTATTTTTTTTTTTTAGGCAAGTTTCTTTCACAAGATCATCATATAGGCTAATTTCTCTCTCTCTCTCTCTCTCTTATAATATTTGTCTGGGTGCGAGGTTAGCCTGTGCGGACATTGCTCCTTAAAGCTCTTCAAACAGAGAAGTTTTTCCTGATTTATTTTCTGCTTTATTAGTTTAAATTGTCATATTAACTTATTTTCTAGAGTAGCTTTATATTCCTAGTTACGATACTTAGTTTAAAGTTTAACTTAGACAGAGATTTTGTAGATTTTACTTAGTATCGGTAACGGTATCAAATCCACGTGTCACAAACCAAATTTTTTTTAACCAAATTTACTCGATTTATTAACCAACTGTTATATCAAATTATCTTCTATAAGTAGATTATAGACCTAGTCAAGATCCTTAGTTTATTCTAAATTGAGATAGCGAGATTTGGAAGCTAATCAATACTTAAGAGTCCGTAGAAATACCGTTCGTGAATTCCCGCCATTTTTACACAATAGCATAAGCTTAGTGTCGTATAGTGCATAATATAATATTGTAAATTAATCAGTAAATCTATTAATCTTGATAAACTTTATTGTCAATTAAATTGTACTTTTAACTCTATATATATATATATATATATATATATATATATATAACGACTTAATCGTAACAAATAATTAATACATAACTATAGTGGTGCACGTGATACGGAAGTTGTATAAAGGGAACTCGTAGAAAACACTAGATACCGAAAAAAAAATATATATAACATAACTGTTTTGGGATATAACTTAAGGATTTAATTTTTGTTTTGAATTTTATTGAATTAAATCAGAATCATGACTCTGACCAGAGCAGCAAAGCAAAAGGCTCAAGCTAATGGGAGTGCTGTGGTTCAGGGGAGAACTGAGGGGGGCAGTTGCCCTCTGAATCACAGTCTATTAAAATGCACTGATTGCTTGATGTTTGCGGAGCAGTCGGGTACGGGACATGATACTGCCAAGGGGGATGTCTTTGTGTGTGCACGATGTAAGGAGTGCAAGGAAATCAGGCGACAACTCAGCGTTGTTATGGGCCTTTATGAGAGCTTGAAGGACAGGGTGGATGCCCTCGAAGGAAATAAATTGAGGGGCCCATCAAGCTCTCAGCTGCCCACATCAACGCCAGAGCTTGCACTTGGTCATCAGGCAACACAGAGGCAGCCCCCTAGGCAGAATGCGCTGGTCCCACAGGAACTAGTAGTTGTTGGTGACTCTATTGTCAGGGAAACGGGGAACATACTTTGTAAAAAGGATAGGTGGAATAGGACCAGGGTATGTCTGCCAGGGGCAAAGGTTGATGACGTTGTAGAGCAGATATCATCTTTTAAGGGCACAAAAGGTGATATAGTTGTACACGTTGGCACTAATGATATTAAGAGTAGGAGACCGGCGGAATTACTTAGCAAGTACAGGTCACTGTTGAAAAAAAGCCGTGAATTAGGGTTGAACTTGAAAGTGTCTGCAATTCTGCCCAGACACGATAGGAGGGAGTATATGATGAGAGCCTTGTCGATCAATTCGGCCCTGGAGGGATTGTGCAAGGCTCAAGGGGTAGAATTTTTTTCAGCCTGGACTGTACTTGTTAACAGGAGAGATTGCTTCTACAGGGATGGGATACACTTAAATAGAAAGGGTGCAAGAATTTTTGCTGATGCTGTCGAGGCAGTGTTAGGTGGGTCGGAAAACTGCTAGTTGGGGGGGATACAAGGACTAATAGATTAACAGTAGCCAGTGGCAGAGGTGGAAGTGATTCTTGCACTGCTTCTATTGAAATGAGCAGAAGTCTGAAAAACAAGATGCAGGATATTTCAGAGACTGCTGGTAGTCATTGCGGTACAAGTAAACACATGGGTTGTGTTAGGGTAGCTAAGAATAGAAACAGGTGCATGTATACCTGCATGTACACCAATGCTAGGAGTTTGGTAAATAAATTTGATGAATTTGAGGTATTGCTCAAAACATCAAAGGCAGATATTGTTGGGATATCAGAGACATGGTGTCACACAGATATAAGTAATGCGGAACTGGAATTTGGGGAATACAATGTGTATAGAAAGGATAGACAGGACAGGAGGGGAGGAGGGGTTATGCTATTAATTAAGAAACACATAAAGTCCAAGGAAGTGAAGCCAGTCGACATCGATGGACAGGGCAGTGTCGAGTCAGTTTGGTGTGACATAAGCATAGGGAAATCAAAATTGAGAGTAGGAGTGTGCTATAGGCCTAATGACTCTGATGAGTATAATAAGATATTGTACAGGGAAATAGAGTGGGCCAGTAAATCAGAGAGTCTTATAATGGGGGACTTTAATTTCCCAGATATTGACTGGAATTTGTGGGTTGGTCACTCGCACACTAGCAAGGCTTTTGTGGATTTATTGGATGATTGTTTTCTACATCAGCATGTTCGTGAGGCAACAAGAGGGAGCAATACTCTTGATCTGATTATCAGTAGTGATTCTTCATGCATTAAGAACCTGCAGATAAATGAACCACTAGGTGGCAGTGATCACAGTGTGTTGAAGTGGGATTTACTCAAGGAGGTAACTACCATCAGAGGTAAAGGGAAGGGTTTTTGTTTGCGTAAAGGCGACTATGATGGTCTGAGACAGTATTTAAATTCTATACAGTGGGACCAACTGATGATGTTACCAACAGCAAACTCAAAATGGGAAGCATTCAAGGAACTAATCTTGGAGGCTACCAGGCTTTACATACCAACTAAGAAATATTGTTCAAGGTTTAGGCCTAAATGGTTGTCAGATGAACTAATGAGACATGTGGCAGAGAAGAAAAATGCATGGGATACATACAAATTAATGGGTGACATGGAAGCCTATGATAGATATAAGTTGGTCTGTAACCAAGTCACAAAGGAGATTAGGCAGGCAAAGGCAGACTATGAAAAATCCTTGGCAAAGGATGCAAAGAAAAACAGAAAAGAGTTCTTTACATACTTGAACTCGAAAAGGAAAGGGATGAATCAGATTGGTCCACTGGATATTGATGGTTCAACAGTTGAGGATCCTGCTCAGGTGGCTAACAATCTAAACGAGTATTTTGCATCTACATTCACGCATGAGGAGTTATTCAGGAAGGAGAATGATGCAGGTAAAGTAAACATTGGCAGTGAGCTGGATGATTTTGTAATAACTGAGAGGAAAGTGGAGGAGAGATTGTCGAGGATAAACATAAAAAAGGCACCTGGGGTGGATGGGATCTATCCAGTTATATTAAAGGAGGCAGCAAAGGAAGTATGCAAACCCCTAGCCATAATTATGAGAGCTTCTTTGGACTCAGGGGAGGTACCCATAGACTGGAGATGTGCAAATGTAACCCCAATTCACAAAGGAGGATCAAAGGCTGACACAAGTAATTATAGACCTGTTAGTTTAACTTCTGTTCCAGGTAAATTAATGGAGGCACTGGTTAAAGAAGCACTGCAGGATCATCTAGACAAGAATTCAGTTATAGCTCAGACGCAGCATGGTTTTGTTAAGGGCAGGTCTTGCCTGACCAATTTGATTGGATACTATGATGTAGTCACAAAAGAACTGGATGCAGGGTATAACTTTGATATTATATATTTGGATCTTAGAAAGGCTTTTGATACTGTTGCACATGGAAGACTGCTGCACAAATTGGAGCAGTGTGGCATTGGAGGCAAATTGCTGCTATGGATAAGGGGATGGTTGAGTGGCAGAAGACAGAGAGTGGTAATCAATGGACACTGCTCAACGTGGACTAATGTTATTAGTGGAGTTCCTCAAGGTTCAGTGTTGGGTCCGTTGTTGTTTTCGGTGTTTACGAATGATATTGATGATGGGATATCAAGTTTAATGTCCAAGTTTGCAGATGATACAAAGGTTGGCAGGGTCGTTAAGGACAATACTGATGCTATGCTGCTGCAACAGGATCTGGAAAGGTTGAACAGATGGGCTGAGAGGTGGCAAATGAGGTTTAACATCGACAAATGTAAAGTGCTGCATATGGGAAACAGTAACCCCAGAGCAACGTATCAACTCTGCGGTACTACACTGACAGTGGTGGAGAATGAAAAGGACCTGGGGGTAATTGTGCAGGCAGATATGAAGTTCTCTGAGCAGTGCAGACGAGCTGCAAGAGTAGCTCATGGTGTCTTGTCAATGATATACAGGAATTTTTCTAGCAGGGATAAGGAGGTGATTATTCCCTTGTATAAGGCAATGGTAAGGCCACATCTTGAGTACTGTATACAGGTCTGGAGGCCTCATTTCAAGAAGGATGTAGAGCTGCTGGAACGGGTACAGAGAAGGGCAACAAGATTAGTAAATGGAACAAAGGGTTGCTCTTACGAAGGAAGGCTTAAGGTTTGCAAATTACAGAGTTTGGAGACTAGGCACCGGCGAGGTGATCTGATAGAGGTGTATAAGGCTTTGAATGGTTTGAGCATGCTCAATGCCAATGGGATTCTTCATCTTTCTCAGAATAATCACCTCAGAGGGCATAAATTCAAATTGAGGAAGGACGGATGTCGGATAGATGTGCGGAAATTTGCCTTTGGCCAGCGGGTGGTTGGTTGGTGGAACCGACTTCCATCACTTGTTGTTGAAGTTGATAGCCTAAACAAATTTAAAGCTCAACTGGACAGGTATTTCGAACGAACGGAGGGGTGAAATGGGAGTGGGTTTTTTTTTTTTTTTTTTTTGGCTGATGCTGAATAAGCTTGCTTTCTTGCATCATATGCCTCTGCTAATGCTAATGCTAATGCTAACTTTCCAGTTCCTTCTGTTTTGAGCACTGGCCATCTATTTACTACCCAAACACTCATGAATTTCATCTATCTATCTCTGCCTTTGTTTTCCAAGTTTTCTTCTAGCTCCTCTGTTATTTTCTTAGTCTATCTGTCTTCATGTCTTCAAGCTATGTGTCCTGCCCAAGACCATTTTAGTTCTTTAGTTTTGATAAGAATGTCCTTTACTTGAGTTTGCTGCCTAGTCCATGTGTTTCTCTTCTTATCTAACAGTCTGATTCCCAATATAATTCATTCCATTCTTCGCTGTGTAGGTCTCAGTACTCTTCCATTCTTTTGGTGAGTGCCCAAGTTTCACTTCCATAAGTGATGGTGGGGAGTATACATTGATTCATTATTTTACGTTTCAGACAAACTGGGATATTGCTCTACAGTATGTGACTATATTTCCGGAATGCTATCCATCCAAAATTTATTCTTCTCTTGACTTCCAGCAATTTATCATTATTACAGCTAATAACTTGTCCCAGATAAGTACATGACCCCACCTTTTCAATTACTGCTCCTTCAATCATTATTTCCCTTTCCGTGGCATACTTGTTCGTCATTACTTTTGTTTTAGCCATATTCATCTTTAGTCCAAAATCCTTACTAACTGTGCATAACTGATTAAGATTTTCCTCTAATTCTTTGGGATCGTGGCTTATGACCACAATGTCATCTGCAAATCGTAAATGGTTTTGGTACTCTCCGTTCACATTGACTCCTTTCTGCGACCAGTCTAATCTTCTGAAAGCTTCCTCAAGGGCAGCAGTAAACAGCTTCGGAGATATCGTGTCTCCTTGTCGAACTGCTTTTTCGATTTTTAATTTGCTACTGTCTTTGTCTAGTCTAATAAAGGAGGTAGCATTCTTATATATTTTCTTCAAAATCATAATATATGGAGTATCTATGCCTTGTCTTTCCAGTGCCCGAAACATTGCCTTATGCTGTATGGAGTCAAATGCCTTTTCATAATCCACAAATGCCAGGCATAATGGTGTTTTATATTCATTTGCTTTCTCCATTAGCTGTGATATATTTCGTGAAGGTTATCCATAGTTGAGAATCCTGTCATAAAGCCAACTTGCTCTTTCGGTTGATTCTCATCAAGTATTCTTTCTAATCTGATAGTAATGACCCTTGTGAACAACTTGTAGATGTGGGATAACAAGCTAATTGGTCTATAATTTCCGATTTCTGATTTATCTCCTTTCTTATGCAGCAAAACTATGATTGCATTATTCCACTGCTTAGGCATCATACCTTTTCTAATTCACTTTGTGAAGAGCCTTGCCAGTTTTTGTGTTATGTCTCTTCCTCCCAATTTTAACAACTCTACACTAACTTCATCTTCCCCCCGGGGCTTTCCGATTCTTCATTTTCTTCAATGCATGTTCTACCTCATCAGGAAGAATATCGGGTATGTCGTATGTGTTGCTACTTTGCAATCCATCTTCCCCACTGCTGGCATCATTCCCCTGCTCCTTGTATAATTCTCTATAGTAGTGTTCTGCTATTTGAATTATGCCTTCTCTGTTGTTTATAAGTACACCATCGCTATTCTTCAGTTTCAGTATCATTTGTCTTTCTGTATTACTGCTCATGGCTGCTGATTTAAATCCTTTGTTTTCCCTTAATGCTTAGTCTACTTTTCTTGTGTTAAATCTTCTTATGTCTTCTCTGAGTCTCTTTCTAATGGCTTTGCATAACTCAGTATACTCAGTTTTCTCCCTGTCAGTGTTTTTCTTGCTCTTCATTTGTCGTCTTTGATTCATCATGACAAGTGTGTCTTGACTGATTTTTTCTTCTTTGGATTTGTGTTTCCCTATAGGTTTCTTGGTCTTGATCACTTTCAGAAAGTTGTAATATTCCTCGTCGATATCTTAGTCCTGAGCAGTCTGCATAAGCTCAAACTTGTTCTTAAGTTACAGTACATACTGCTTTTTCTCCTCCTCTCCTCCGAGTCAGTTTTTTCCTTTCCTTTCCTACATTTATATCAATTGTAAATCTTACCATTCTGTGATCACTTCCAACATTTACCTTATTCAGGACGGTAACATCATTCACAATATATCTTCTGTTAGGATGAAGTCAATTTCATTAGTTGTTAATCCATTTGGACTCTTCCATGTCCACTTTCTGTTCACCCTTTTCTTGAAAAAAGTGTTCACTACTGACAGTCCTTGAGATTCTGCAAATTCCACAAGTTTTTCACCTCTTTTATTTCTTTCACCAATTCCAAAATTTCCTATAGTTCCTCTTTCTGCGCTGTTTTGCCTTTTTCCAACTTTAGCATTGAAGTCCCCCATAATAATTGTGTAGTGGGTTTTCTGCTCATCTAGAAGACTCTCAATTTCAGTGTACATTTCTTCAACCTCTTCATCATCATGGCTCGATGTTGGTGCATAAATCATTATAATCTTTAGCTTGTACCTCTTAGAAATCTTGAGTATTAGTCTTGACACCCTTGGTGATGTACTTTTGAATTCCAAAATCTTTGTTTTTAAAATCTTTATGGACCAGAAACCCAACTCCACCTTCACTCCTTTCACTGTTTCCATTGGTGTACAGCAGATTTCCACTTGATAAACTTATAAGTGATTCATTTCTTCTTCTTGTTTCAGCCAAACCGATGATATTCCAATTCACATTTTCTAATTCCTTTTCCAGCTCTAATATCCTGTCTTCACCGATGAGTGATCGTACGTTATAACAGGCCAAGTTCAGTTTCCGTGCATGGCAGCCTGGTCGTACCCAGAGATTCTTAGCACCCTCTGCTTCCACTCTGATCCTCTTGCTGCCATAAGAGGGAGAGTGAAAGCTGCTGGGGACTGAGGGCCATTTGTATTGTTGTGCTCTCATATGCTGGAGGGTTTGGTCTATTCCTCTTCACGCTGACCAGGCGTCTTGAAGAGAACCACTCTACACGTTCGTTGCCACCTAAGTGACGTAACAGGGCTTACCATCGAGTAGGTGTGCATGAGTGGATTTTAGGGAGGCAGGCCAACCGGACTTCTCCTAAATCTTCTGTAATAGAGAGATATTGGATCCATCAGTGTTTTAGGCTGAGTGTCTGATAACACACAGGATACCTGTTCCCCTCTAAGCCCCTTGATCTCATATACGACCCCACTACTGGTATCCCCAGTAATGGGTTTTTTGACCAGTGACACCACTGCGCAACCTCCGGCCCGGAAGCTGCACACAATCTGCCTGAAAGTCACGAAGCATCCTTGCAATGTGATCTGACAAGCCCAAATTCAATATATTATTAGGAGATCAGGCAAATATGTATAGGGTTAATAATTCTAATTTCATTCAGAATTTGAGTGGCAAACCCTTAACTAAAGAGCAAGAGGGGTATTGGCTTTAGGATCTAAGTTCGCCTTGTTACCCCCTAAACCCCCGATCACTGAGACAACTATGGGTATCGAGAGGGCAATTTGTAAATTGCCGGAACCCATTGCTAATCGTATCCGGGTAAAGTCCTCAGCCATCCTATGTCAGGCTAAAAAGGTTACCTCTAATCTCACCCGTAATTAGAAGAGAGCATTAAAGGAACTCAAGCAGGATGAAGATATTGTTGTTCTACCGGCAGATAAGGGTAGCTCCACAGTAGTATTAAGTAGGGATGATTATCATAAAAAAGCTCTGGATTTATTACAGGATGATAATACATATAAGATCACCCACAGAAATCCTCTAGCCGGTTTAGAACAACATGTTAATAAGATTTTACAGCTCTGGTTAAAAACAGGAAAGATTTCCAAATAGAGGTTTTGGTCTATGCATGCAACGGGGTGTCAGCTGCTCAGGTTTCATGGGCTTCCAAAAACGCATAAAGTGGGGGTTGTCCCGTTACGACCCATTGTTTCTTTTATTGGTAGCCCTACCTATGCTTTGTCAAAATTCCTGGCTCAGCTGATTTCTCCTATAGTGGGATGGTCCATGTTGGTTATTAAAGACTGTGTGGAATTTCTGAACTTTGTCAAAAACCAAAATGTAGGGGAGAATGAGATAATAATGCTGTTAGATGTAGTTTCATTATTTACTTGTATTCCCATAGCCCATGGGTTGAATTTGTAAAGGTGGCACTATAAAAAGATGATACCCTAAGTACTAGATCGCACCTAAGTGTGGAGGATATATGCTGTGGCGTAGAATTATGTCTTTCGAGTAACACTTTGGTATATAAAGGAGTGATGTACAAGCAGGTTCACGGCACAGCCATGGGTTCTCCTATCAGCGTATATTGTCGCAAACCTAGCTATGGAAGAGTTAGAGAATAGGGTTTTTACAAGTTTGGAGTTCCCTATGCACAAGTGGAAGAGATATGTGGATGACACATTCACTTTGGTACAAAAGGGGAGAGAAGAGGGTGTAGTTAGTTTTCTCAAATGGTTTCTCTCCTTTTATACAGTTTACCTCAGAGGTAGAAGTGAATGGTTCCCTCCGTTTCCTGGACGTAATGGTGTACAGAGAAGGCTCCAGGCTTAGTATTAGTTTTTAGGAAACCAATATGTAGGAGCCAGTACACCCATTATAGGTCAGCACAGACTGCGCAGCATAAAAAAAAAAAAATGGTGTTGCCAGGGCACTTTTGGGTAGGGTTAGGACACTGTAGGGTTAGGACATTCTCTCTCTCTCTTTCCCCCCCTCAGAGGGGGGGAAGAGAGAGAGAGAGAGATTGGACAAGTTAGGGTGGATCTTATAAAATGCAGTTACCCCCAGAGGGTCATTGATAAATATAATAGAGATGTGGAGCCTAATCATGTAACACCGTTCCAGTCGCCACAGTTTATATTCCCTACTATTCGGGCTTGTCAGATCGTATTGCAAGGATGCTTTGTGACTTTCAGGCACGCTGTGTGCTTCCGGGCTGGAGGTTGCACACAGTGTGTCACAGGTCAAAGACCCCATTACTGAGGATTCCAGTAGTGGGATCGTATATGAGATCAAATGCCCGGATTGTGGGGAATGTTATGTGGGGGAGACAGGATGGCAACTAAAAGACCATCTGGGGGAGCACATGCGAACCATACAGACTGCAGAGTTTAAGTCTGCCATTGCTGAGCATTATTGGGAAAAACAACACCAGGTCTCCCCAGTGAATGCTGTCATCCTTGATCGGGCGCATAGGTTCTGGGACTGTAAGTGGCTGGAGATTTTGTGGATTGGCTCGTCTGAAAACAATAGCATGAATAGGGACAGGGGTATTCGGTTCCATCCCCTTCTGGAGGCTGTGTCCTTGCAAAAGACGAGCGCTATGCGTTTCCACGCTCCCAAGCCACTTCCGATTCTGGTTCACATGGAAGGAATACTGAGCATGCGCCTGGTCAGCCACGTATGCCGTGAACCTGATATTTAAGGATGTGTTGCCTAAACATCATTGTTGTTGAGAAAGGAGGCGGGATGCCCCTGAAAGCTACAATAATTGTTTTATCGCTTTTAACCTTTAGTATATTTTATTGCATTTTAAAATTTCATCATACATTTTATTTTGTAAGTCAGTTTTTGTAAATATTATTTTACAGTACTGTATCGTCTGGTACATTTTATAATTTTCAGTATTAAACTATTATAGTTAAGCGGTTAGTGTACTTGTTTAAATTTGTGATATGAATCATTCTCCCAACCTTAGAGGCCTTTTTGAAGATGAATGTATGAAGGAAGGTTGTTCCAGAATAGTTCAACAGAGGATGCCCTACGCGATTTGATTAATTTTAGTGTAAATTCTGGTGAGAAATATGTGTTAGCATTATTTATAGATTTTGAAGGAGCATTTGATACTGTATGGTATCAAAGTGTGCTTTTTTCATTAAGAGAATTAAATTGTCCCAATTTGTTATACCAAATTATTAAAAGTTATTTAATGGATAGACAGATTATTATAAGATCCCAACATTTAACTTTTAATAGAATTTTTGATCGCGGTTGTCCACAAGGATCTGTGTTGGGTCCTATTTTATGGAATCTGGTCTTAAACCAGTGGTTAAGTAGAACAGTGCCTAATTGTTATAAGGTGGCTTATGCTGATGATTTGGTTTTGTGCGTGACAGGAAGATCTAGAGCAGTATTAGAAAGTAGAATGGAGGTTATTGTTCAGGATTTGACTGATTGGGCTACATTAAATAAACTAAAAATTTCATCTTCTAAAACTGTCATGATGTTATTAAAAGGAAAATTAGACTACAACAGACCACCTTGATTATTAGTAAACAGTAAACAAATTCCTCTTGTTTCCCAGGTAAAATATTTAGAGGTTATCTTGGATGACAAGTTATTATTTTTCCAACATTTGAATTATTTAAGTAGGAAAATAAAAAATTACACTGCTTCTATAGTTAGGGTTACCAGAAAAGATTGGGGATTAGGTAAACGCATTTTGTATCTATATTATAAAGCTATTTTTATTCCGATTGTGTCGTATGCTGCATCAATTTGGTACGTTCGTACTGTCAATGTAAAATTTAAACAAAAACTATTATCAATACAAAGAATAATGTTGTTAACTATTTTGCGTGTTTGTAAGACTGTTTCGACTAATGCTCTACAGGTGATTGCGGGGGTATTGCCTTTGGATTTAACAGTCGTGTATAGAGCTTATTGTTATTTTATAAGAAAAGGAATACAAATTACATTTCTGGGGATTACTAATGAAGTTTCTTCTACAGTCAGCAAACAGAAGAAAGAAATTTTGGTGAAATTAATTAAATTATGGCAGGACCGTTGGGATTCCAGTATTACTGGTAGAGTAACTTATTTATTTATACCTAGTGTTGAATTTAATTTTAATAACAAATTGCATCGCTAGTTTTATCCAAGTATGGAATGCTCATATTTGATTATGGGGCATGGTTCCTTAAAAAGTAAGTTGCATCAGTTTAGCATTAGCAGAGGCATTTGATGCAAGAAAGCAAGCTTGTGCAGCATCAGCCAAAAAAAAAAACCCACTTCCACTTCACCCCTCTGTTCGTTCAAAATACCTGTCCAGCTGAGCCTTAAACTTATTTAGGCTATCAACCTCCACTACAAGGGATGGAAGTCTGTTCCACCAACCAACCACCCGCTGGCTAAAGGCAAATTTCCGCACGTCTATCCTACATCTGTCTTTCCTCAATTTGAATTTATGCCCTCTCAGGTGATTTTTCTGAGCTAGAGGAAGAATCCCATCAGCATTGAGCATGCTCAAACCATTCAAGGCTTTATACACCTCTATCAGATCACCTCGCTGGTGCCTAGTCTCCAGACACTGTAATTTGCAAAACTTAAGCCTTTCTTTGTAAGAGCACCCCTTTGTTCCATAAACTAATCTTGTTGCCCTTCTCTGTACTCGTTCCAGCAGCTCTACATCCTTCTTGAAATGAGGCCTCCAGACCTGTATACAGTACTCTAGGTGTGGCCTGACCATTGCCTTATACAAGGGAATAATCACTTCCTTATCCCTGCTGGAAAAAGTCCTGTATATCATTGACAATACTCCATGAGCTACTCTTGCAGCCCGTCTGCACTGCTCGGAGAACTTCATATCTGCCTGCACAACCACCCCCAAGTCTCTTTCATTCTCTACCACTGTCAGTGTAGTACCACAGAGTTGATACGTTGCTCTGGGGTTGCTGTTTCCCATGTGTAGCACTTTACATTTGTCAATGTTAAACTTCATTTGCCACCTCTCATCCCATCTGCTCAACCTTTCCAGATCCTGTTGCAGTAGCATAGTGTCAGTAGTGTCCTTGACAACCCTGCCAACCTTTGTATCGTCTGCAAACTTGGACATTAAGCTTGATATACCATCATCAATATCATTTATAAATACAGAAAACAATAATGGACCCAACACTGAGCCCTGAGGGACTCCACTAATAACATTAGTCCACGATGAGCAGTGTCCATTGTTTACCACTCTGTCTTCTCCCCCTCAACCACCACTTTATCCATAGCAGCAATTTGCCTCCAATGTCACACTGCTCCAATTTGTGTAGCAGTCTTCCATGTGCAACAGTATCAAAAGCCTTTCTAAGATCCAAGTATATAATATCAAAGCTATTCCCTGCATCCAATTCTTTTGTGACTGCATCATAGTATCCAATCAAATTGGTCAGCAAGACTTCCCCTTAACAAAACCATGCTGTGTCCGAGCTATAACTGAAGTCTTGTCTAAATGACCCTGCAGTGCTTCTTTAACCAGTGCCGCCATTAATTTTCCTGGAACAGAAGTTAAGCTCACAGGTCTATAATTACTTGTGTCAGCCTTTGATCCTCCTTTGTGAATTGGGGTCACATTTGCACATTTCCAGTCTATGCGTACCTCCCCTGAGTCCAAGGAAGCTCTCATAATTATGGCTAAGGGTTTGCTTACTTCCTTTGCTGCCTCCTTTAATATAACTGGATAGATCCCATCCACCCCGGGTGCTTTTCTTGTGTTTATCTTCAACAGTTTCCCCTCCACTTTATTCCCAGTTATTTCAAGATTCTGTAGCTTACTGCTAGAGTTGAATTTACCTCTGGCATTCCCCCTCGCTGAATAACTCCTCATGTGTGAATGTCGATGCAAAGTATTCATTTAGTTTGTTAGCTACCTGAGCAGGATCATCAACAGTTGACCCATCAATATCAAGTGGAGCAATCTGATTCATCCCCTTCCTTCTAGAGTTTACATAAGTAAAGAACTCTTTGCTGTTTTTCTTTGCATCCCTTGCCAAGGATTTCTCGTAATCTGCCTTCGCCTGCCTAACCTCCTTTGTAACTTGGTTGCATATCAACTTGTATCTATCATAGGTTTCTGTGTCATGTGTTAATTTGTAAGTATCCCATGCATTTTTCTTCTCTGCCATATTCCTCATTAGTTCATGTGACATCCATTTTGGCCTAAACCTTGAACAATATTTCTTAGTTGGTATGTAAAGCCTAGTAGCTTCCAAGATAAGTTCTTTGAATGCTTCCCATTTTGAATTTGCTGTTGGTAACATCATCAGTTGGTCCCACTGTATAGAATTTAAATACTGTCTCAGTCCATCGTAGTCGCCTTTACGGAAGCAATAACCCTTCCCTTTACCCCTAATGGTAGTTACCTCTTTGAGTAAGTCCCACTTCAGCACACTGTGATCACTGCCACCTAGTGGTTCATTTATCTGCAGATTCTTAATGCATGAAGAATCACTGCTGATAATCAAATCCAGAGTTTTACTCCCTCTAGTTGCCTCCCGAACATGCTGATGTAGAAAACAATCATCCAATAAATCCACAAAAGCCTTGCTAGTGTGTGAGTGACCAACCCACAAATTCCAGTCAATATCTGGGAAATTAAAATCCCCCATTATAAGACTCTCTGATTTACTGGCCCACTCTATTTCCCTGTACAGTTTCTTATTATACTCATCAGAGTCATTAGTCCTATAGCACACTCCTACTCTCAATTTTGATCTCCCAATGCTTATGTCACACCAAACTGACTCAACACTGCACTGTCTAGCGATGTCGACTGGCTTCACTTCCTTGGTTTTTATGTGTTTCTTAACTAATAGCATAACTCCTCCCCCCTTCCTATCCTGTCTATCCTACCTGTAGACGTTGTACTCCCCAAATTGCAGTTCTGCATCCCTTATATCTGTGTGACACCACGTCTCTGATATCCCAACAATATCTGCCTTTAATGTTTTGAACAATACCTCAAATTCATCAAATTTATTTACTAAACTCCTAGCATTGGTGTACACGCAAGTATACCTGCACCTGTTTCTATTCTTAGCTACCCTAACACAACCCATGTGTTTACTTGTACCGCAATGGCTCCCAGCAGTCTCTGAAATATCATGCATCTTGTTTTTCAGGCTTCTGCTCATTCTAATAGAAGCAGTGCAAGGATCTCTTTCACCTCTGCCAGTGGCTACTGTCAATCTATTGGTCTTTGTCTCCTCCCAAGCTAGCAGTTTTCCGACCCACCTAACACTGCCTCGATAACATCAGCAAATATTCTTGCACCCTTTCTATTTAAGTGTATCCCATCCCTGTAGAAGCAATCTCTCTCCTGTTAACAAGCACAGTCCAGGCTGAAAAAAATTGTACCCCTTGAGCCTTGCACAATCTTTCCAGCGCCGAATTGATCGACAAGGCTCTCATCATATACTTCCTCCTATCGTGTCTGGGCAGAATTGCAGACACTTTCAAATTCAACCCTAATTCTCGGCTTTTGTTCAACAGTGACCTGTACTTGTTAAGTAATTCTGCCGGTCTCCTACTCTTAATATTATTAGTGCCAACGTGTACAACTATATCACCTTTTGTGCCCTTAAAAGATGATATTTGCTCTACAACGTCATCAACCTTTGCCCCTGGCAGACATACCCTGTTCCACCTATCCTTTTTACAAAGCATGTTCCCCATTTCCCTGACAAGAGTCATCAACAACTACTAGTTCCTTCGGGACCAGCGTATTCTGCCTTGGGGGTTGTCTCTGTGTCACGTGATGCCCAAGTGCAAGCTCTGGCGTTGATGTGGGCAGCTGAGAGCTTGATGGGCCCCTCAATTTAGTTTCTTCGAGGGCATCCACCCTGTCCTTCAAGCTCTCATATAGGCCTACAAGAACGCTGAGTTGTTTCCTGATATCGATACACTCCTTGCATTTAGTGGAAGATCCTTACTGTGTTTGTGGAAGGTTGGAAACGTGATCATATCTTATATGAATGCAATTTGTATGATGAATTTAGATGAGACTTATTTAATTTGGTACCTAATTTTATTAGGGGTTCTGAATTAATTTGGCTGTCTAATGAAAGGAATTTTGTTGAATTTCAACGGTTTTGCAGGTTGACAGACATTTAATAAAAGGAGGAGTATACATGTTGTTACTAATACTTACTAAAGACCTGTTTTTTTTTTTGTTTTGTTTTTTTCCCCCTCCTCTGGATGGATAGGCATTCTGTCTTGGAGGTGGGAGAATTTTTTTTTTTTTTTTAAATTTTTTTTTTTTTTTTTGGCTGGCCTTGTGGAATGACCATGAGGTGGGATTGTTGCACTCACTAGTAAGATGTATTCTCCTAGTTGGTGTATTTTTTTTTTTTTTTTTTTGCTGGCTCTTGGGTGTGGGCACCCCAGGAGCGGGACTGCTGGCACCCACCAGTCTTGCACCCTTACTGGTGGGTGCAGGATTTAGGTGCAATATGCACAGCCAGAGTTAATAGATCCAGGCATAGCTCCTCGTGCCAGGGATGGGCACCAGGTGGTAATTGCCCAATGGACTATCACCTGGTGGCAGAGTAGCCTGTTTGACTTATAACACATTACACACACTTACACTAACAGGCCATTATGAGAATATGATATTATATGATAAATTGGTGGAGATGGATGTATGTCCGGGTGCCACCCTTCGACAGTTAAATACATACCTACATACCATGTTCCAGAAAACGGAAGTTGAATAAATCAATGAGGAAGACGAAAAGTTGGTTCTGAGAGTTTGAAGTTGGTCAGTAAATGGATGTTGGCTGGTGGCAGCACGTGTTTGTACTGTTTGAAAGAGAGAGTGGGAATTATAGACGCCAATTCAGAATAACAGTGCCCATGGAAGTATCTGTAGAAAAGCATGCAGCAGAAGCAGTGTCTATGAGACAGCAAGTGGAGAGACACTGTTAGAGATGATTCTTTAATTACCCTAACTGCCCTCTTTTCGATGGAATCTAGAAGCCTGAGAGAGGTTTTGAGGGTACCGCCTGAGATGTGGGAACCATATTCTGTGGTAGACTGGATTTGCAATTTGTTCAGAGTGAATAGCTGTTTGGAAGAAAAGTAATGCTGAGAGTGAAAGAAAAAACCAAGTTTTTTAGATGCAGAGGAAGCAATTGTAATGTGCTTGTGCCAAGAGAGATTAGAAGTCAGGGTAATCCCCAAAAAAGATATATCATCTTGCCTAGAAATCGGAGTGTCACAAAAGATAAGTATAGGAGCAGAAGAATCCATTTTTTGAGATATAAGACACGACTGAGTTTTAGAGGTTTAAAATCAACTAAGTTGTCTTTGACCCACTGGAGATCAGCATTTAAGGAAATGGTAGTGGATATTTGAAATGTTGAAGCTGATTGAGCAGGGCAAGGTTTGTCGAACTGAAAGTGGAATGCAATGTGCTATCATTTGCAAAACTATGGATAGGATTTCCAGTTAATGGAAGGTGATTGTTATACAAGAGGAAAAGAGCAGAGGAAAGAACTGAACCTTGGGAGACACTGGCATTAGTGGATAAGTTTTAACACAGAGAGCCATCTACTATCACCATAAATGAGTGATCAGAGAGAAAACTGGATAACAATTAGAAAGAACAGTTGGCAAACCATAAGATGGAAGCTTGTTTAGAAGACCTTTATGTCAAACACAATTGAAAGCTTTTGAGGTGTCAAGAGCACCTTCTTGTGTTTCACCAAACTTCTCCATTTAATTTCTTTCACCAAACTTCTCCATCGACACTGACGGAATCCATACTGGTGATTGTTGATCAGACGGAAGGTTTCTAGGTAGTTTAAGAGTTGGTGGTTAATTGATTTCACCATTACTTTAGAAAGAGATGAAGTAATTGCAATTGGATGGGAGTGATTTGTCACCCTTTTTTAGGATCTGGCTGGATATGAGCAAATTTCCAAGCAGAGGGAAGTATACCTTTGGAATAAGAAAGTGAAAAAAGGCAGTAAAGAACATTAATAATTTCAGGAGCACAGATTTTGAGAACAAGTGGAGAAATACCCTCAGGACTTGGAGCTTTCTGTGCATCAAGTTGCGTTAAAATCCTTCTGACATCCTTTTGATGGAGGCGCCTCTGTAGCCAAGTGGGCAGGAGCAGCAGTGCGTAGCACACGCTTCTTGATTAGACCGGGGTTCGAGCCCGTGACCACCAAATATGGAGGCTGCAGAAAGGTCAGGGAATGACCACTGCATATCCCCAGAGCAATAGTGCCTTAGTTGCTACTGCTCCTAAAAATCAAATGGTAAGTGTTTTACCAAGATCAGTAATACTTGAGTTGGAAGAAAAATGGGATGCTAGCAGGCCAGCTTTATCCTTGGCTGAAGTGACAACAGAACCATCTGGTTTTGACAGAGGTGGGAGCAGAGATGGGCAAAGGTTCCGGCCAATGGCTTTAGCAAGAGACCAGAATGCTCGGCTACCATTAGGGCAATAAGCAAGTTTTCCACTCTTAATCTGTTCAAAATCTAGTTTGGACTGATTAATCACTGCTTTATAATTGTTGAGGTTTTTCGTGTAGGTAGAAAATGAAACTGAAGAATTGGAAACAAGCCAATTATGATATGCAGCAGTTCTGCTCTTGAACAGCCTTAGGGCATTTATTGGAAAAACCAAGGTTTAGATAAAGGATGAGATTTTAAAGTGAAGTGTGGAATAAAGGATTCCATTTCTACAAGAATAGTTTCACTGACATGATCTGAGCAAACGTTGACATTAGTAGTTTTGAAACAGTAATCCGACCAAGGAAAAAAATAAAAGAAATCTCGCATGTCATCCCATTTTGCATTCTTGTATTGCCAAACAATACGAGGTTGGGAATAGTCATGAGATAAAGGCTTCCATTGGAGTAGAGACAATAACCAAGTTGTGATCTGAGGTGCCTTAAGGACTATTTACTTCGACCATTTATTTAGAATGGTTATTTGTGAGAAAAAGATCAGGCGTGTTGGCTGTATGTTTAGGATTGTCCAGTATTCTGGTAGGTAAATTAACAATCAGTGCGAGGTCATTAGTAATTTCAAAAGGGTCGGTGTGACTAGAAAACGGAAGGCAGCTGGAATTGTGAACATTAAAATCACAGAGAAAAATTACCTCACTGTTAGTTAAGTTGGAATGGAGAAAGTCAAGTTGCAAAGAGAGGAAGTGAAAGAGCTCCAAGTGATTAGTGGAGTTGGGAGAATGGCCGAGACAACAGATGAATTTGACACAATCAGGTAGAGAGATTTTAAGCCAGAGAAGATTGAAAAGAGGAGATTCCAAATTACCAAGTCTCTGACAGGGAATATCAGAACGGACATATGCACAAATACTACCTTTGAGGCGACAGGAATCATACAGCGAATAATTTGGGCAACTGAGATGAGCAGTGGTTGAATCAACCGATAACTGAGATTCTGTAAGAAAAAGTACATGGGGTTTGGCAGACTGCAAGTGGAAATGGACATCATTGAGATTAGAACTGAGACCACACATATATTTGTGAAATGAATTAGGAAGTCCTTGGGAGGTTTAGATCTTTTCGCAGATAAGCTTGCTCTATTAGTTTTACTATTCATGGTGTATTCAATAGTAAGTGGGAGGGACATTCTGTACGAAGTAATGAAATTTTTGGATAAGGCGTACACATGGTAAGAATATACCTAGATCTTCGACTTAACGTGGCCTCGACAATGGCCCCGCATAACACTACTCAGACTCCCTCCAGTCACTATCTGGCAGAGTAGAGGTAGCAAAATTATTATCATAATTTTGCTTGTTTGACCTATATGAGAGAATGTCTGCAACAATCTCAAGGACCATCAGTTGAGACTTATTTACACAATATGAGAGATGTGAAGAGGTTTACTTATTGGACTAATAAACTTTTAGGGCAAAAAGCTTCAAATTATGTAAAATTCAAGCTATGACATTATTTATACTAAAATCTTGTTTTGCTTCTGTTGGAACATGCAGTAGCCTAGAAAGCAAGATGTTGGGGATTTCCAGTCCTGCTGTGGGTCATCATGGAACAAGTTAATACATGAGCTGTGTTAGGATATCTAAGAGTCAGCATGGGTGCCTGTATACTTGTATGTGCACAAATTTTGAGAGAATGGTAAATAAATTGATGAATTTGACTTACTGATGAAATCATCAAATGCTGACATTGTAGGGATATTGGCGACGGTGTCATTTTAGATATAAGGGAGGGATGCAGAATTTGAATATAGGGAGTGTACAATATCTATAGAAAGGACAGATGGGATTGGGTTGGGGTTATGCTCTTACTTAAGGAGCATGTTAAATCTGAGAGAATGCAGCCAGTTGACATGGGTGGCCAGTGCAATGTTGAGTCAGTTTGGTGTGACATAAGCACTAGGAAAACAAAATTGAGAATAGTAGTATGTTATAGGCCTAATGACTCTAATGAGTACAACAAATAACTGTACACAGAAAGAGTGGACCAGTAAATCAGAATGCCTTATAATGGGAGAGTTTAACCTTCCAGATATTGGATGACTGTTTTATATGCAGCAGTGTGTTAGAGTGGCAACAAGAGGAAGCAATAATCTTGAACTGATTATCAGCAATGATTCTTCTTGCATAATTATTCTGCAAGTAAAAGACCCTCTGGATGACAATGATCACAGTGTACCGATGTGGAATTTACTTAAAGATATAGCTACTGTCGAGGATAAATGGAAGCACTTTTGCTTTCGTAAGGTTACTACAGTGGTATCAGACAGTTTTTTATATTCTATACAGAGGAACCATCTGATTTTAACAATAGCAAATTCTAAATGGGAAGCATTCAGGAAAATAATCTTAGTCTACCAGACTTTTCATACATACTGAGAAATACCATTCAAGGTTTAGTCCTAAATGGTTGTCAGATGAATTGGTGAGATTTGTGGCACAGAAGAAAAATATAAGTTAGCGTGTAATCAAGTCACAAAGGAGGTTAGGCACACTAAGGGCGATTATGAGTCTTTGGCAAACAAGGCAAAGAAAATACAGAAAGCAGCAAAGACTTCTTCACTTATAACAACCGATTGAAGAGGTTGAATCGCATTGGTCCGATTGAATGAAGTTGATGATTTAATTCTTGATGATGCTGCTCAGGTTGCTCACAAACTGAGTAGGTAATTTGTATCTATATTCACACATAAGTAAATTAGGTAGGTGGTTGCCAGAAGTTCTTCAAACTCTAACAAGGAATTAAATGATTTTGTGATAACTGAGAGGAAAGTGGAAAGAAACTGTTGCTTATCATAAAAAAAGGGGTGGATGGTACTATCCAATTATATTAAGGGAGGCAGCGAAGGAGGTAAGTAAACCTTTAGCCATAATTGCAAAGAGCATCTTTGGATTAAGGGGAGGTCCCTATGGAATAGAAATGTGCAAATGTATCCTCAGTTCTGAAAGAATCGGTTAAGAGGTGAGATGAATAATTACTAACCCGTTAGCTTTACTGTTATAGGGAAAATAATTATTATTATTTTTATTAGCCATATAGTGCAAGGAAGCCTGAGACTTATGCTGCACCAGCCAAAAAAAATTTTTCTGAATTACCCTGAAAGAGAGAGAGAGAGAGAGAGAGAGAGAGAGAGAGAGAGAGAGAGAGAGAGAGAGAGAGGGGAAAGAAGGGAATCACCAAGAAAAAAAAAAAATGATGATCTCCAGCTCAGGACCCTGGGTGTGCCAATCCAATACTCCCCAGATGTGAACCCCTGAGGTTAGCATTAGTAGAGGCATACGATGCAAGAAAGCAAGCTTATGCAGCATCAGCCAAAAAAAAAAAAAAAAAAACCACTCCCATTTCACCCCTCCGTTCGTTCAAAATACCTGTCCAGCGGAGCCTTAAATTTATTTAGGCTATCAACTTCCACAACAAGGGATGGCAGTCTGTTCCACCAACCAACTACCCGCTGGCTAAAGGCAAATTTCCACACATCTATCCTACATCTGTCATTCTTCAATTTGAATTTATGCCCTCTCAGGTGATTATTCTGAGCAAAAGGAAGAATCCCATTGGCATTGAGCATGCTCAAACCATTCAAGGCTTTATACACCTCTATCAGATCACCTTGCCAGTGCCTAGTCTCTAGACACTGTAATTTTCAAAACTTTAGCCTTTCTTCGTAAGAGCAACCCTTTGTTCCATTCACTAATCTTGTTGCCCTTCTCTGTACTCGTTCCAGCAGCTCTACATCCTTCTTGAAATGAGACCTCCAAACCTGAATACAGTACTCAAGGTGTGGCCTGACCATTGCCTTATACAAGGGAATAATCACCTCCTTATCCCTGCTAGAAAAATTCCTGTATATCATTGACAAGACACTATGAGCTACTCTTGCAGACCGTCTGCACTGCTCAGAAAACTTCATATCTGCCTGCACAATTAACCCTAGGTCCTTTTCGTTCTCTACCACTGTCAGTGTAGTACCACAGAGTTGATATGTCACTCTGGAGTTGCTGCTTCCCATATGTAGTACTTTACAGTTGTCAATGTTAAACTTCATTTTCCACCTGTCAGCCTATCTGCTCAACTTTTCTAGATCCTGTTGCAGCAGTGTACTGTCACTAGTGTCCTTAACAACCCTTCCAACCTTTGTATCATCTGCAAATTTGGACATTAAGCTTGATATACCATCATCAATATCATTTATAAATTCAGAAAACAATAATGGACCCAACACTGAACCCTGAGGGACTCCACTAATAACATTAGTCCACGATGAGCAGTGTCCATTGATTACTACTCTGTCTTCTCTCCCTCAACCATCCCTTTATCCATAGCAGCAATTTGCCTCCAATGCCACACTGCTCCAATTTGTGCAGCATTCTTCTCTGTGCAACAGTATCAAAATCCTTTCTAAAATCCAAATATGTAATATCAAAGTTATCAAAGTTAAGTTTGTTATTAATATCAAAGTTAAGCTTGATGGAATAGTCACTAGTTAAAGAAATAATGAAGGACCATCTGGACAGGAATGCAATTAACTTCTGTCACCGCATGGAATTATTAAGGAACAATTTTGTCTGATTGGATGCTATTATGCAGTAACAAAGAAGCTGGATGCAAAAAATAATTTTAATATTATATACTTGGATTTCAGGAAAGCTTTTGATACTGCTGTACAAACTAGAGAAGTGTGACATTAAGGGCAAGCGACTCCTCTGTATAGGAGGAATGGTTGACTGGAACAAATCGGAGACACTGCTCTTTTTATATTAATGCAATCAGTGGCATGCTCCAGAGTTCAGGGCCATTCTCATCATTGTTTTTGTATTTATTAAAGAAGGTATATCATACAGTGTATAAGTTTGCAGATGATACAAAGGTTGGCAGGGTGCTAATTACAGTAATCTGGATAAGCTACTGCAACAAGATATATGAAAATTAGAAATGGCAGTAGAGGTTTAACATTGACAAATCCTAGGTACTGCATATGGGTAGTGGTAATCCCAGATTTACATCCCAACTATGTGATACTACATTCAGGGTAGTGGAAAATGAAAAAGACCTGAGGATTATTGAGCAGTGCAATCAGGCTGCCAGGACAGAACCTTGGGTTTTGTCAATTATATACAGGAACTTTGCTAGCTGGGATAAGGTGGTGATTATCCTGTTGTAGAAGGCAATGGTGAGGCCAGATCTTAAGTACTGCATACAGATCTGTAGACCTCATTTCATAAAGGATCTAGAACTACTGGAACTGGTGCAGAGAAGAGCAATGAGATTAGTGACATGAACAAAAAGGCAGTCTTACCAAGATAGGCTTCAATACTGCGAATTTCAGCATCTGGAGACTGCACTTGTGAGGTGATCTGATAGAGTTGTTTAAGGCTTTGAATGAATTGAAAAAACTCATTCCTGATAGCATTCTTCCTGTTGCTCAGACTACACATGGGGGGGGGGGGGTATAAATTCAAATTCAGGAAGGATGGTTGCAGGATAAATGTGCTGAAGTTTGACTTCAGCCAGTGGGTAGTCATTTATTATTATTATATTATTATTATTAGCTATATGGCGCAAGGAAGCCTGAGGCTTATGCTGTTCCAGCCAAAAAAAAAAAATTCTCAAATTACCCTGAGAGAGAGAGAGAGAGAGAGAGAGAGAGAGAGAGAGAGAGAGAAAAGTAAAAGGGAATCACCAAGAAAGAGAAGAATGATGATATCCAGCTTAGGACCCTGGGTGTGCCAAGCCCATACTCACCAGATGTTGAGCCCCCGAGGTAATTTTGTTGGAACAAATTTCCATCTGTTTGTGGAAGTGTGTAGTTTGAATAATTTCGTGGAAGAACTAGTCAAATTATTGGGGGAGATGGATAGGTTCTGCTGAAACTTTTTTTTTTTTTTTTTTGCTGATGATTTATAATTGCTTTTTTGAGTTAATACTCGGTGCAAATGCATTATTTACTGTATAGCATAGTTGAATTTTAAGACAACCTGAAATTTGGTTGTTATGTATCATTATTATCTTCTTACAGTCATGTGGCTCCCTGAAGAGCTGTTGTGGCCACCAGCAGTTCTTATATGGTGAAACAAGTTACCTTCCTCCTATTTTTAAAATAAAAATAGAATTCACCTCTGTAACAATGCTACATTTGCACTTAACTTTTCATAGTTTGAGACTTTGTTGTAAAATTTTTTTATTCTAGGAAATATGTAAAACAGGAAGAAGTTAGTGTTCAAAAATTAGTGGAACTTAATGCATAAATTTGGCACCTCTGTTGGTTTTTTCTATAGTCCAGCCCATCTATTTTTCCCTGTGCCCTTATTTGGTTGAATACACTCAGACAAATATTCACTAAGTTCCAGGTATTTGAATTTCATGTTTTTGGGGGTTCCACTGCATCTACTTATTTTAAAGAGCTGATGCTAACTATCCTATGCTGAAGTTGGCTCTATTTTTTTTTTTTCTAATTTTAGACAGCAAATGATGCATATTATAATTACATGTATATATTATGTTAATACAGTACTTGTTTATACACGATGTTCTTCATTCAACTCATGTTTGAGTGAATGTGTAGCATCAGGCAAAAAAAAACCATTTCACACATCCATTTTTTCTAAACGTTTGTCCAGTCCCTCCTTGAATTTATTTAAGCTCTCAACTTCCACAGACAGATCGAAGTTTGTTCCAGCAATCAACTACTCACTGGCTAAAGGCAAATTTCTGCACATCTATTCTACAACTGTCTTTCCTCAACTTGATGCCCCCTCAGATTCGTAATCTGAGCAAGAGGAAGAATTGCATCAGAATTGAGCCTGCTCAGCCCATTCAAGGCCTTATACACTTCAATCAGATCACCTTGCAGGTGCTAAGTCTCCAGATGCTGCAGTTTGCAGAACTTAAGCCTTTCTTGGTAAGTATTCACCCAGTGTGACACTTCTTTCTTCTGTAGAGGGGGCTTATTATTGGTACTGTCTTAATTAATTGTACTACTACGTCATGATTTGCATGTTAAATACTGGAACAGAAGGTGAGTATAAATATTAAGTATTATTATAATTAAGATCCCTCCCCCATCTTTTATGAGGAGGACCACTGCAAGTGGTATGAGCTAGTCTCATATTTTGATAAGATTTCATCAAAGATTGATAATTATTTTAATGAACATTTTAATTTTCTCAATTTGCTCATCAGTGGTTAGTTATTTATATTTTATTATTTAATGTTTCCATGTTTCTTCAAGCTACATATAATCTTATACTGATGATTGTTTCTCTTACATTAGGTTCAGAAGATTTTGCAAGACAAGTAGGTGCCTATACACATCAGGTATTTTTTTTTTTTTATTATCTTTGTGCCTTTACTTATTTTTGCAGGTTTTCATACTGATTTCATTTTTGAATTAAATAGTCTCATTTTCCATTCATTTATTTTTTGCCTGCTGTAGGTCTATGTACATAGACCTACAGCAGGCAAAAAGTGGTGTGTAGGTCTATGTACATAGACCTACACACCACTTTTTTTACAAAAAAAAAAAAAAAAAAAATAGAAAAATTCTGGTCATTTTTGTTAATAAAGAGGTGACATGAGTTTACTTTGTAAAATTATAATGTGGGATAACAGCATTGTTCTCTGTAACATATTTTAAACATGAAGAAATGCTGCAGCAGCATTTGTTCATGTTTGTGTGGTGTTGAAGGTAATTAAGTGCTTCAGTAAGATGCCAAGAAAATATAATGGAAAATTTAAGAAATCCAAGGTTTTCCCTGTATTGTAAAATCTGGAAAAGTTAATGCATTTGCTTTGTGTACTGTATGAGATGTAATTTTTCAATTTCAGGTGGCAGGAAACACAGTGTAATCAGATATTTATAAAAAAATAAGCAAAGACAACATGCAGAGAAATGTGATGTTATCATGCGTGCCAAATTTTTATTCACTCTGAAAAATGTGCCATTTGCTATTGATAACAGATGACAGTAATTAAAGTGATTCCCAAGTATTAGTCATATGGTGCATGGAAACCTTAGGCTTTTGTTGCACCAGCTGAAAATAAAATAAAGATACAAATAATAAAATAAAGTACCTATTTGACTCCTTCCTGTGTAGGTATGTATTCATCTGACCCTAGAATTTTCCCAATCTAGTGGCCTCAGCAACCTATTGACAACATGCTGGCTAGAAGATAACTTCCTTCAATCCAATCTACACCTCTTCCTCCATAATATGAATTTATGGTTCCTAGTACTGGAATAATAGTGAAGATTTCAGCCTCATTAATTTTACTTTAACTCTCAGAGCCTTCTACACTTCAGTTAAGCATCTTCTAAGGTTCCAAGTTTCCAAGCTCTGTAGCCCACATATTCAGTCTTTACTCATGTGGATGCCCATTATTGATTACCAGATGCATTGTCCATCTGGATCTTTGAAGAAGCTTGATGTCTTTTTTTAAATGTAGTCTTCACACTTGAGTATAGTATTCCAAGTGTATAACCTAAGGTATAATGGGATATGCCTTGGAATCACTTTTTAAATTTATTTATTATTAGGACAAAATATTCATGGCCTAATAAAAATAAAATCATCAAATTGAAAGCAGCTTGCTTTCAGAACCAATGTTGGATAACAATTGTACAGGGTACAGTCATTGGGCACCTTCTGAGAAACCTGAAATCTTGTGGGATTGAATGCAATTTTGCACTAATTCCAAGCATAAACATCATGTTCTATTGGATTCTAAGCTTGAAAGAAGTTATAATTGCAACAAAATTTATTTAAAACACAATACAATTTGAAATAAGCAAGTGAGTTTGAAGATATTGAATCACTGCTTTGTAATGGACTGGAATTTTTCATTGATGGTTGATATTACTACTTCAGGAAAGCTATAGTATTGTCCGATTGTTTTTGGAGCTGGAAGATTGGCAATAATTTGTTGTTCAGGAATGCAACAGACATCTGTCTAGCAGGCCAGTAAAATGAGCAAGCTGCTCCATGAGGATGCAGGAAATTTACCAATACATCAAGTTCTTTGAATGAAATTTCACAAATATTTCTAATCCACTAATTATTGTCATAAATACAGGCAATGTATTGGCCAGGTTGTAAATTAACAATTGGCACATATTGAATATTGGTTTCACTAGTCTGATCTACATGAGCTACAAATGATGATGGTGTGTCATTTGATACTCTGCAAACACGAATCTGTCTTGCATCAAATAGGAATGAAGTGATGATTTTCTCTTGGTCCAGCAATAGTATGACCATCTATGAATCTTTTCTCTTGAAATGGCCTTACTTGCTCAGTTTCCTCTTCAGAAACTAAACAGAATTTTATTCCAGTCACATGCTTGTCACAAAATTCAAACATGTTTTTTGGTGTCAGAATTTGGTTTTCAGTTGGTGTTGAAGACTTGCACGTGCTGCCATTCGTTTTATTGTTCCACCAATTCCATTACATGGTGACTTGCACGTGCTGCCAATCGTTTTATTGTTTCACAAATTCCATTACATGGTGACTTGCCATGGCTAGTGCCAAAGAAATTCCATTTAGCACTGATATAAAAATCCTTCTGATGATGATGACACAAGTTAATAAAATTATTGAAATTTTTGTATTCAGCTGCAGAACCATGTGCCTGATTTCTGTCATTGAAACTCTTCAAATATTCAATTAAATTGGTTAGAAAAACATCTGCTGCAATTGTGTTATGTCGAAAGCAATAGCATTAATAGAGGCATACAATGCAAGAAAGCAAGCTTATGCAGCATTAGTCAAAATAAAACCCCTCCCATTTCACCCCTCCATTCGATCCAAATGCCTGTCCAGCTCAGCCTTAAATTTATTTAGGCTATTAGCTTCCACAACAAAAAAATGGAAGCCTGTTCCACCAATCAACTACCCGCTGGCTAAAGGCAAATTTCAGCACATCTATTCTACAACTATTTTTCCTCAATTTGAAACTGTGCTCCCTCAGGTTCTTAGTCTGAGCAAGAGGAAGGATCCCATAAGCATTCAGCTTGCTCAACCCATTCAAGGCCTTATACACCTCAATCAGATCACCTTGCAGGTACCTACTCTCCAGGCACTGCAATTTGCAGAACTTAACTCTTTCTTAGTAAGAGCACCCCTTTATTCCCTTCTCCAATCTTGTTGCCCTTCTTTGTACCCTTTCTAGCAACTCTACATCCTTCCTAAATGAGGTCTCCAGACCTGTACACAGTATTCCAGGTGTGGCCTGACCATTGCCTTGTATAACGGGATAATCACCTCCCTATTCCTGTCCTTGCTAGCAAAATTTCCATATATCATTGACAAGACTCCATGACCTAGCCGCCCATCTGCACTGCTTAGCAAACTTCATATTTGACTGCACAATTACCCCCTGGTCTTTTTCACTTTCCACTTCCCTGAGTGTAGTACCACACAGTTGGTATTTTTCTCTTCAGTTATTGCTACCCATATGCAGTACTTTGCATTTGTCAATGTTAAATTTCAGTTGCCCCTTCTCAGCCCATTTTCCCAACTTATCTAGATCCAGTTGGAGGAGCATACTGTCTTTAATGTTGTTAACAACCTTTTGTATCATCTGCAAACTTGGACATTAAACCTGATATACCTTCATCAATATCATTGATAAATATGCAAAACAACAATGGGCTCAACACTGAACCCTGAGGAACTCCACTAATAACATTTGTCCACGAAGAGCAGTGTCCATTGATTACCACTCTCTGTCGTCTCCCACTCAACCAACCCTTTATCCATTGTAGCAACTTATCCTTAATGCCATACCTCTCCAATTTGTACAGCAATCTTTCATGTGCAACAATATCAAGTATGTGATATCAAAATTATTTTTGGCATTCAGTTCCTTTGTGATCACATCATAGTATCCAATCAAATTGGTCAGCGTTAAAGGGAGGTCTATGTTAAAGACCTCCCTTTAACAAACCCATGCGGTCTTAATTATTACTGCAGTCTTGTCTAGGTGATCTTGCAATGCTTCTTTAACCAGTGATTCCATTATTTTTCCTGGAACACAAGTTAAACTAACAGGTTTATAGTTACTTGTGTAACATTTTGAACCCCCCCCCTTTGTGAATTGGTGATACATTTGCACTCCTCCAGTCCATTGAGGCCTCCCCTGAGTCCAAGGAAGCTCTCATAATTATGGCTGTGCTTCCTTCCTTTGCTGCCTCCTTAAATATAATTAGCTCTAGATCCTGTCCACCGCAAGTACCTTCCTTATATTTAACTTCAACAATTTCTCCATCACGTAGCTCCCTGTTAGCGTTTGATAAACTTCCGACACTCCCCTCATTGAATAACTCCTCATGTGTGAATGGAGATGCAAAATACTCATTCAGTTTATCAGCTACCTGAGCATTATCATCAATAGTTAACCCATCTATGTTAAGTGGTCCAAGCTGATTCATCCCTTTTCTTCTAGAGTTTACATAAGTAAAGAACTCTTTGCTGTTTTTCTTTGCATCCTTTGCCAAAGATTTCTCGTAATCTGCCTTCACCTGCCTAATCTTCTTTGTGACTCGATTACAAACTGGTTTTTACCTGCCACAGGCTTCTCTGTCACTTGATACTTTATATGCATCCCATACATTCTTCTTCTGTGCCACGAGCCTCATTAATTCATCTGACATCCATTTAGGCCTAAACCTTGAACAAGTATTTCTTAATTGGAATGAAAAGCCTAGTAGTCTCCAAAATTAAGTCCTGAAGACTTCCCATTTAGAATTCAACGTTGGTAACATCATCAGTTGATCCCACTGTACAGAATTTAAAAAATATCTGAGACCTCTGTAGTTACCTTTACGAAAACAAAAGCCCTTCCCTTTAACCTTAATGGTAGTTACATCTTTAAGTAATTCCCACATCAGAACATTGTGAACACTGTCACCCAGTGGTTCCTTTATCTGCAAATTCTTAATGCATGAATAATCTCTGCTGATAATCAGATCAAGAGCATTACTACCTCTGGTTGCCTCTCGAAAATGTTGCTGTATAAAACAATCATCCAATAAATTCACAAAAGTCTTGCTATTGTGTGAGTGACCTTCCCAAAAGTTCCAGTCAATATCTGGAAAGTTAAAATCCCCCATTATAAGACATTCTGAATTACTGGCCCACTCTATTTCTCTGCACAGTCTCTTATTATACTCATCAGATTCATTAGGCCTATAACACACACCTACTCTCATTTTTCCTTTCCTAGTGCTTATTTCACACCAAATAAACTCAACACTACATTGTCCACCAACATCAATCGGATACATTTCCTTATATTTTGTGTTTCTTAACTAACAGCATAACCCAACCTCCCTTCCTGCACATATTGTACTCCCCATATTCCAGTTCTGCACTGCTTATACCTGTGTGACACCACGTCTCTGATATCCAAGAATATCTGCCTTTGATGTCTTGACTAGCACTTCAAACTCATCAAATTTATTAACTATACTCCTAGTGGTGTACTAATATTAACTATACTCCCATTGGTGTACATGCAAGTATATATGTGCCTGTTCCTACTCTTAGTTACCCTAACACAGCCCATGTATTTACTTGTTCTACTATGACTCCCAGGAGTCCTGGAAATTTCCATTACCTTGCTTTCCCTGCTGCTGCTCATTCTAATAGAAGTAGTGCAAAAATCACTTTTGCCTCTGCTTGCAGCCACTGTTAACCTTTTAGTCTGTGTATCCCCCCCCCCCCCAGCTAAGGCGCCTCCGTAGCCAGGTGGGCAGGAGTAGCAGTGCATAGCACACGCTTCTTGAATAGACAGGGTTTCGAGCTAGTGAGCCACCAAATACAAAGGATGCTGAAAGTCGGGAATGACCACCGCATATCCCCGGAGCAATAGCCCTAGTTGCTAATGCCCCTAAAAACCAAATAACAACAACAACCCCCCAAGCTAGCAGTTTTCTGACCCACCTAGCACTGCCTCGATAGCATCAGCAAATATTGCACCCTTTCTATTTAAATGTACCGCATCCCTGTAGAAGCAGTCTCTCCTGTCAACAAGCACAGACCAGGCCAAAAAAAATTCTACCCCTTGAGCCTTCACAATCTCTCCAGGCAGTCATTGATTATGCAAAAACATATATTCTGAAGTTCAACATCCTTGTAATAAATGACAAATGGATGCACTGTAGCCTGGCTATTCTCCCAGTGGAACATTTGAACAGCATCTTGCACAACAAATGAATAATTTTTGCAAAATCCATCAAGATGACCAATTCTCTCATTAGGCTTTCCTTTGTTGACTTCAAATGGTAGCTTTGATGTTTAGCAATGTAGTAATGATAGGAAAGGTTAAATGTCCTTGTACTCAACTCTTCAATAAAATCTTCTGTTGTTAATTGCTTTGTGTCCAGTGTATCTCTGTCAGTGTGTATCCATTGCTTAAATTCAATAATATCTTTTGGTTCATTGTTTTCAAAAATATTCTCTAGAAACTTTTTTAGTTCATCTATTCCTGGACATTTTTCACACCGATGAAGCATACAATCTTTTGATTCCAAATGACAGACTGTTTTACCAAGGAGAACCTTGTAATCACATTCAGCAGGAGTTGCTTCTAGCATTAACTTGGCATTTTGATGGATTGTGCATACACATACAGAGGTGTATCACAGTTGGTGAACTGTGATACACCTCTTAGGTCGAAGTTCACAAAATTTAGAAAATCCAATGTCAGATCTATTTCTATCTCAATAAGTTATAAACATTTCCTTGAAATTGCTGAGTAGTAGTCACTTTTGCATTTGCATTTTTATTCCATCTGCATTTCTTTTTTTTTTTTTTTTTTTTTTTCTTTTTTATGAAAACCCCAAACACGAAAGGTATCAAAACCTATAGTACTTAGTACCGTGCATGGGTTGAAGGAGAAGGGGGAGGGGGATGCCGAAAACTTTGCTCTAGAGACTAAACATGGGGGCATGTCTGACTAAATTCATCATCTTCAAAAAATTCCATCGCCTTTTGCTTTATTTGCTCAGAAAGCTTTTTCCTTGCTTTTTTTCCAGGTATGGCCATGATTTCTAGAAAATTTCTGCTTTAAGTTTTCTAGCTTTCTTGACCATTCTTTCTGAGACTCTAAACTCTTCCATTGTTTTCTTTATGGACCAAATAACCGGAGCGAGCTAGTTTTAATATTTGAAGTATTTCTGGAATGACTTGATAACATCAACTTTTCTTTCAATTCTTTCAGCAGCTCATTGTAATCTAAGCAGTTTCCACACTGATGACTTGCATTTGGCCCCGTGAACTCATTTGGATCCTAGCCACCAATAGATGCAATTTTACTGGCAATTACATCTTGTATTTGACTTGTGAGGCCCCCTCCATAGCCAGGTGGGAAGGAGCAGCAGTGCGTAGCACACGCTTCTTGATTAGACCTGGGTTCGAGCCCGTCACCACCAAATACGGAGCATGTGGAAAGGTCAGGGAGTGATCACCGCACCGGAGCAATATGGCCTTAGTTGCTAATGCTCCTAAAAAAAAAAAAAAAAAACAAATTTGACTTGCCTTCCTTTTGGTATAGCCTTGTGAGCCTCTTAGCCATTTGCTTAAATTTCAGAGGAGAAATACCAATAGCCATCAAACTTGTGTTCAAACTTTCAGTCACACATTCATTCTGTCATCATGGTCTGATCTGGATGAAGTTGATGTTCCTGTTGCTGCTTTTCGGCATGATGGGCACAGCTTCTGGCCTGGTTTTCTGTCTACCTTTGTTAGGTCTTTCAGGTAGTCTGCCATTGACAAATCAATTGGTTGTAAACTTTTTTTCACCATATGATTTTTTTTCTGGAAAGGATTGCAACATGAATGCTGCAAAAATTCAGATTTTGTCAAAAGCAAGGCTTCATGATGTAGAGAAATTGTCTTCATCATCCAGTTTTAATCCACAACGTCAACCTATCAGCTGTTGTTCTTCAAATTCAAATTCTTTAAACCCAGTTTTGTGTGTATAGGATAGCACATGCCATTTAGAATTATCCATATGACTGTTGGTGCATGAGTCCAGCTTATCCCCAACCAAATCTTCTGATTCCATGACTTTTATGCTGACTAATAAATGGACATTTCTGCAAGCAGTGAAATCTTAACTTTATTACAGTCAAACAACAAAATACAGGAACAAAATAAGCACTGTTTATCATGAAGCTAAAACACATTAATAACACATGGTTCAAATATCAGTTTATACTTTTTTTGTATTCTTCTAGAATTCTAGAATATACTCTAGTCCTAGATTATTCTAAACATTAGGCAGGATTAAGGAAGTGTTCTGCAACAAAAAAAGGTCTCCCAGAATAAAAATATGGCACATAAAACTATTTGATGTTTAGGCTTAATTTTAAGGCCTTAAGTGCAAAGACACAGAACAGACAATCCATGATCCTGGTAGCTGAAACTCTCCTCTTTCCAATGGTGGCAAAAACGAAAGAATTGAAGGTGTCTCACATTAAGATATTTGTCCCTTAAGATAGGTCAAGTTTGACTTTCAAATTTTGATCAATTTTTGAAGGAAAATATCTCAGCCAGAAAACAAGTATAAGAGCTTATATTTAGTTAGGTTGAATTTATGCATTTGATAAGTGGAATGTCCAAAGAAGAAGAAGATATCAAAGGTTTTTATTTCAAAGTTATGACTTTTAAAAGTCTTGCTTAAATTTGTCGCAACAAATTTTCGGTGCCAGTTTTAGACTGCATTGTAAAAAATGTGAAGGTTTTTGAGCCTGGACACCAAAGTTTTGCATTCTCTGCCAAAAGTTAACTAGATATACCAAGTTTCAATGTACTATCTCTCACCATTGTGCAACAGTAACACTTAAAACTTTGAAAATTTTTTGTGATTTATTCCGCATAACACAAGTGACCTCCACAAAAAAGGTGCTGGTGCCTCAAGCATACTATATTTTGAACTGAAATTTTGTACAGCTTCATTTGAAACCTGTTTAAACATCCACACCAAGTTTCAACAAAATTGAAGATGGTCCAGCAGGGGGACCCCTAGGCCACTTGACATTGAATGACCCAAAGGTTAGTGCAGTTTCATCATGTTTTTCCATAAGTTAATTACCAAATTGGTAAAATTGCATTGTTTTTAACTTATATTGCATATCATATTGTGAATACCTTCACAACGAGTTGCCTGATATTACACTACCTACTTGGAATAAGTAACGTTTCACCAATGGAGAAGACTGTTACTTATTCACCTACCCACCCACCGGTGATAGGCCAAATAGCATTGAAATGGCTGTCTAGGTGGTGAGAATAAGTAATAGTAGTCTTCTCCATTGGTGAATCGTTACTTATTTGAGGTAGTGCAATATCATGCAACTCACTATGAAGGTATTCACAATATGAGATTTGATAAAAACGATGCCATTTTACCAATTTGCTAATTCACATGCGAAAAAACACGACGTAATGGCACACTAACACTTTTTGTTAAGTGAAATCTTTACGTAGGTTGAAACTATAGCCCTACCAAACTTTTTTTTTTTTTTTTAATTTAATATATTAAACTGTAGTTAATATATAATATTAACTACAGTTCGGATAGTAATTCAGATAGCTCTTTTCATCAATGTTTTGGTGAGAACTTCATAACTTTCATTTAGTAGCTTAAATTTAGCTTCTCTAGTGGTTAATGTTTTGTCAATAGTTTAATTTCTGTAATATTTTGGTAATTTAAATTTTTTAATCTTTCTGGAGTTCAGATTTTACCTTAATAATGGTTGCTACACGATGCACTTACAATGCAAAGGCCAGGGATATATTGACCCAAACAGAATTTGCCTGTGGATATTTCTGGTGTGAGTCATGGGTATTAGTATTAACAATGGCCACGTGGTGCAAGGAAGCCCATGGTTTTGCTGCACCAGCCAAAAAATAAAAAAATTAAATAAAAATAAAATAATAATAAGAAAAAATATAAATAATAAGAGAAAAAGAAATACACAACCTATGCATTTCCCTCCTCCCATGCATAATTATCCAGCTTGCCTTTGAATTTCCCCAAACTGTCAGCCTCTACCACCCATGTACATAACTTATTCCAGTAATTTATAACTTGCTGGCTAAAATAAATCTTCCTACAATCTAGTCTAAACATCTCCCCCCATAACTTGACATTATGGCCCTAGTTCTAGTATCATTTATAACAGTGAAAATTTCGTCCTCATTCATTTTACTTTGCCTCTCAGAGCCTTAAACACCTCTTTTTTTTTTTTTTTTTTTTTGGTGTTGTTAGCGCATAGGCTTCTGTGGCCATAATGCACCTCCCAAGGTTTTTTCAGTACTTTGATCCAAGCCCGAGGCAGGAATTGACGTATTCAGTCTTCGACTGAATTGACGTATTGACGTATTCGAGGCAGGAATTGACGTAGTCAACCCACGTATTCAGTCTTTCATTATATGGTCTTTCTTTGGACCCTTTCAAGAAGACAATGTCTTTCTTTAGGTGCGGTCTTCATACTTGAACACAGTTTGAAGTGTGGTCTAACAATAGCCTTATATAATGGGATTATGACATCCTGTCTTTACTAGCAATTGTTTGATAAATCATTGATAGGACACCGTGGGTCTTCCTTGCAACTTGTCTACAATGCTTGAAGAACTTCATGTCTGACTGTATCATAACACCCAAGTCCCTTTCCTCCACTACTGGCTTTAGTTCAACTCCACCAAGTGTATAAGTTATTTTGGGGTTACTGTTCCCCAGGTGTAATACCTTATACTTTGCTGGACTAAAGCATAGCTGCCATTTTTCTGACCATCCCTGAAGTCTATCTAGGTCGCTGTGTCCCTTCATCGATGTCATTTATGAAAATCAAAAACCACTGTGGTCCTTGGGAAACCCCACTTCTTACGTCAACCCAATCTGGCGAATAACCATTTATCACAATCCTCTGCCTCCTGTCCTGCCCTGAAGTCATCCAGCTATCCATCTAAGGATTTTCCTTTGATTCCAACCTGTTCCAGCTTATAAAGTAACTGCTTATGTTTTACTAAGTCAAATGTTTTGCTGAAATAATAAACAATATCAAAATTATTCCCTAAGTCCAGCTCTTGAGTGACCCTGTGAAAATAACTAACCAGATTAGTTAAACCTGATACGTATTCTTCATAATTCCATTTCTATTTGAATGATTCTGAATTCCACCCTTGATCATTGTCGCCATGATTTTCCCTATTTTCCCTGAAGTTAGACTGACCAGCCGGTAATTTCCCACTTCACTGTCAGAACCGTCCTTATGTATTGGAGATACATTGGTATTTTTTCCAATTCAACGGAATCACTCCTGAGTCCAGTGAAGCTCTCATAATTAGCCTCAGTGGTTCAATGCACTCAATCACCATCTCTCTTAACATTATAGGGTATATGCCCTGGGAGCCTTACTGGCCTATAGGCTTGAAAGTTTTTCTTTGAAGAAACACATGAAATTTCAACATCATTAATTACATTTTTTTTCAACTTCACTCCCATAATTTCTTATTTGTACAAAGATTTTTTCCTTCTGTAAATATCAATGCAAAGTAACTATTGAGTTCATCTGCAACTTCAGCTGTGGTATCTGATGCTCTCCCACGTCTATTACATAAGGTTCCAATCTGGTTTGGCCTTCTCTTCTTTGCATTTACATATGTGAAAAATTCCTTATCCTCACTCTTTGTTTTCTTTGCCAGCGATTTCTCAAAATCTGCCTTTGCCAGCCTAACCTTTTCTGTGGCACTATTACATCAATTTGTAGCTGTTATAGGCTTGAGTACTTTTTGTTGTTCTGTAACTTTTCCATGCCTTCTTTTTCTTCTCAAGTAATCTGGCAACTTCATTATTCATCCTCCTAGTGGAGTATTTTTTTTTAATGGTATATATATATTAACATTCAAGGCTTCTGTGATTAATGCCTTAAAAATATACCATAATTCAATTGTATTCGCTCTCTGTGAGATATCTACCAAGTTAATAGAGGCCATGTAGCATCTTAAGCTGTCGTAATTTCCTTTCCTGAAATTATAATCCATTCCTTTCCCTTTAACTACTGCTACCTCTCCCTTCATCGTCCACCGTAGAACTCTGTGATCACTTCTTGCTACTGGTTCCTGTTCTGTCAGCCCTATTATGTCATCTGTTTCATTGATGATGATGAGGTCTAGAGTATTCTTTTCCCTAGTACTTTCCCTGACATGTTGATACAAATAACAATCATCTAATTGATTTTAAAAATTTTGTCCCCACGTGGAGTTTTTTTCCAATTTACTCCAGTCAGTTAAGAGGCAAGTTAAAATCACCCATAATAAGACATTGATGCTTACTTGCCCATTCCATTTGCATGTAGAGGCTCTCACCATAATCTTCACAATTACCTGGCCTGTAGATTATTCCCCCTCTCATTATACCTTTGTGTCCAACTATCTCACACCATACAGAATCCATCTGAATCCGGGAAATCATTCGTTGCGCTCAGGCTGCTTTTGATAATAAGCATGACCCCACCACCCCTTCTCTATTTGCTATCCTTTCTAAACACATTATACATACCATACTG
Source organism: Mastigoproctus giganteus (assembly GCF_048544385.1). Taxonomy (NCBI): domain Eukaryota; kingdom Metazoa; phylum Arthropoda; class Arachnida; order Uropygi; family Thelyphonidae; genus Mastigoproctus; species Mastigoproctus giganteus. Next base: position 12,950,503 of record NC_143579.1, read on the forward strand.
AAATTCATCACCCGTTATTACTAGGTTGCACCATGTTTCTGTAAGTCCGTATGACCCAACTTGTCATTTCTTCAGCGTAGTTCCTATATTTATTCAAAACAGGATCAATTTACATGCAGTTAATGTCTCAAATAATAATAATGCCCCTCTTCCTCAAAAAAGTCCTAAAAAACTGACAACCTGCTAATAATCACGAATTTTAGCTCATGATAGACTCAGCAGGGTATGTCTATCAAGTGCCAAATAACATTACATTTTTTGTAATTACACTTATCTCCAGTAGCACAAGTGCAGATTCCCCTAAAGGAGATGCATGCCCACACTCATCAAAGAATGAGCTCCACTTCTAAATTTGTATTAAATAGAAAGAACTAGGAATTTACAAGCACTATTCTTCATAGCACTTGTGAACTCCATAAAAGATCATGTGTCGGCCCTTTGACTGCTATTTAGCAGTTTCAACAGATATCTGATCCAAATCAGAAAGTAAATAATGAATAGAACTCAAACCTTAAGAAGTAAAATGTATGTTATGGCCACTATCCTCTGTAGGTTAAATATGAAACATAATAAACCAAATTGCAAATTTATGTTGACACAGTCAAATGGCAGGTCTAAACCTGTTGACATTTAAATTTGCATTTTAATTAGGTTGTTGCCATACATATATTTACCTTTTTAGTTCTATTCTTTTGAGTTGTATTCATTATTTACCATCTGGTTCGGATCTTATTGGGATATCCATTGGCTCTTTGCTAGATGGCAGTCAGTGGCTCAAATAATACAATTTTTTTTTTCAAGTTCAAGTTCTAATTTATCCTCTTGTTAGAGGTAGTGCTTGTGTTTTCTCAGTTATTTCTATTTTTTATTCATTTACAGAAAATGGTGAACCTTCTTTGGGTGTGGATGTGCATCTCCTTGAGCCATGGTCATGCACATATGGTTCTGGAGGTGTGTTTGTTTAGTTTTGTTGTCCTCATTTTTATTTCAGTGTATTTTTAGGTTGGCTGAGTGCAATAGGAGTAGTATTGCACCTTACCAAGTTAAGCCTTAAAAAAGACATTACGAATTTGCTGTGTTTGTAGTGTCTTGGTGCGTTTCTTTGTTTCATAAGTCTTGGTAATAATACATCTGTTCTTATACTAAAGTACAGTTAACCGTTATAGGCTAAGTTAACCCTATACTAAAGTACAGTTAACTTGAGAATTCCCCCCCCCCCCCAAATAAAACTGTCTTTTTCAACCAAACCAGAGCAATCTGCACTTGATCATTCTCCCCTGAGTCCAGAATTAGGAGGGCCTCGCCTGGCTAGTAATCAGATACTTGAATCACTGTGGGATTCCCAGTTTTATTTGTCTCCTAGGGATTTATTCTTTTCTTCAGTGATTGTTTTATTTAGCAGCACCAAGTCCTAGATTGTTATACTCTTTCCATTGGGGGTACAGAAGAAGATCAGTTGAACAAAGTATCTATTAGATTGACCTTTGAAAACATGCTGTATTCAGTAGCCATGCACTCATGACTCACACGGGAATTTCCTACGGTTGTTTCCATCAGTCATGATATTCTATGACATAGCATTAGAAGTAGATTTGGTAGCTAGCATTATTATGGCAGGAATTTAACTTTAGTATTATTCAGTATTATTCACTCAAACACAGCCAACAGTAATTCAACCATCAGTTTGTGGCACTCATCCCAGTAGTTACCAGCCATAGGGACCTTGGCATCTATTTTGATCCAAAGCTGATTTTTGATGTACACAGAATACATCCAGAAGCAATTTAACACCTTACGCTGGAAAGCAAAACAACACATTACTTCATGCCAATGATACTGCAACAACAACTAGATATATACAAACCACCATTTATCTGGTTATTTTATATGCTGCTGAAATTTGGGCATCTTCTTCACCCTCACTTCAGTAGTTGGCATTCACATGTGAATACTGGTCCCTGAAATAGGCCACAAATAAGCATTGCTGACCCCCTTAATTGAGAACCACTGGCATGGCTGTGCAGTTAAATGTAGCCAGCCAAAAACTAATTTACCTCAGATATTTAATTACTATGGGTAAAAATGTTTACAGGAGTGATAAATTCCCTGAACATCTGGGATCTCTGTCAGTGGCACAACCCTCTGCCATCCTTGAGGTCTTACTACGCTAATTCTGAAATTGAACCCCCTGAAACTTTAATCGTTTCCTACCTGCCCAGGCACTCCCTAAAATGCAGGAACTACTCTGCCTTGGAATTAACCTGCAGAAAATGGCTACCAATTACAAATACCACTGCATTCTCCTAGAGTGGATTGCATCTTTAACTGGAATAACTCCTTCCAAATCTTTTAGCATCTGCCAGATTACTAAATTCGACATCAGCCATCCATCTCTCCAGTTCGTATAACGGGCTGTATTTTTGAGCTATAACAACAATTTTTTGTTTAATCAAATTCCATGGTTTGACTTTCCTTGTCTTTGTTTTTAATTATTCGTGTTTTGTGTTATGAAGTTCATATTTTTTTCTCATTATATTTTCCTGTTTATTGTATTTTCCTTTTTTTTTTTTTTTTGCTGCTTCATTTTTTTGTAATGTATAATTTCTTATGTTACTTTCCCTTTTTTCCAATTTGTAATCACATGTATCATTATCTGCCTTAATATAAAACCCCTGGCCATGTTGCCATGATAAGTATTATTGTTAGTACTGTACCTGGCCGGGTGAGTAAAGTGCCTGCCTGGCAACCCAAAGGTCGCGGGTTCGAATCCCGCCTTGGGGTTGGATCAGAGTAGTGCAAAAACCTTGGGAGGTGCATTATGGCCACAGAAGTCAGAGAGTGGTAATCAATGGACACTGCTCCTTGTGGACTAATGTTATTAGTGGAGTCCCTCAGGGTTCAGTATTGGGTCCATTATTGTTTTCTGTATTTATAAATGATATTTATGATGGTATATCAAGCTTAATGTCCAAGTTTGCAGATGGTACGAAGGTTGGCAGGGTTGTCAAGGACACTACTGACACTATGCTGCTGCAACAGGATCTGGAAAGGTTGAGCAGATGGGCTGAGAGGTGGCAAATGAAGTTTAACATTGACAAATGTAAAGTACTACACATGGGAAACAGCAACCCCAGAGCAATGTATCAACTCTGTGGTACTACACTGACAGTGGTAGAGAATGAAAGGGACCTGGGGGTGGTTGTGCAGGCAGATATAAAGTTCTCTGAGTAGTGCAGATGGGCGGCAAGAGTAGCTCATGGTGTATTGTCAATGATATATAGGAATTTTTCTAGCAGGGATAAGGAGGTGATTATTCCCTTGTATAAGGCAATGGTCAGGCCACACCTAGAGTACTGTATACAGGGGCGCCTCCGTAGCCAGGTGGGAAGAAGCAGCAGTGTGTAACGCACGCTTCTTGATTAGACCGGGGTTCGATCCCGTCACCACCAAATACGGGGATGCGGAAAGATCAGGGAATGATCACCGCATATTCCCGGAGCAATATGGCCTTAGTTGCTAATGCTCCTAAAAACCAAATAACAAACAAACAAACAAACAACTGTATACAGGCCTGGAGGCCTCATTTCAAGAAGGATGAAGAGCTGCTGGAACGAGTACAGAGAAGGGCAACAAGTTTAGTGAATGGAACAAAGGGGTGCTCTTATGAAGAAAGGCTTAAGTTTTGCAAATTACAGTGTCTGGAGACTAGGCACCAGCGAGGTGATCTGATAGAGGTGTATAAAACCTTGAATGGTTTGAGCATGCTCAATGCTGTTGGGATTCTTCCTCTTGCTCAGAATAATCACCTGAGAGGGCATAAATTCAAATTGAGGAAAGACAGATGTAGGATAGACGTGCAGAAATTTGCCTTTAGCCAGCGGGTGGTTGGTTGGTGGAACAGACTTCCATCCCTTGTCGTGGAAGTTGATAGCCTAAATAAGTTTAAGGCTCAGCTGGACAGTTATTTTGAATGAACAGAGGGGGTGAAGTGGAAGTGGTTATTTTTATTTTATTTTTTATTTTTTTTTTGGCTGATGCTGCATAAGCTTGCTTTCTTGCATCAAAAGGGGTCTCCGTAGCCAGGTGGGAAGGAGCAGCAGTGCGTAGCACACGCTTCTTGGTTCGAGCCCGTCACCACCAAATACGGAGGATGTGGAAAGGTCAAGGGAATGACCATATTCCCGGAGCAATAAGGCCTTAGTTGCTAATGCTCCTAAAAAAAAAAACCAAATCTTGCATCAAATGCCTCTACTAATGCTAAAGTCAATGTGCCAACGACTAACAAAAAAAAAAAAAAAAAAAGGTACTGTACTTAGCAGCAAAAGGTAATTTATTTTTTAGTAATGGAAAATGATGCAAGGGAGCAAATTTATACAGCATCAACATAAAAAAAAAAAAAAAAATCCTGCTGTCTCATTTGTCCATCCCCTCTAATAATTTGTATAATTCTTCCTTAAACTGGACTTCCTTAACTTAAACTTACACCTGATGTAAGTTTGTTCCAACAATCAATAAATCTGGCTAAAAGAAAATTTTGCACATCTATCATTACAATCATATTTTTCAACTTACATTTATATCCTCTTTTTGTGTTGTCTGCTAGAGTAAGGATGCCATTGGCAGTTAGCTTACGCAGTCCATTTAAAACCTTTAACACTTAGTCAGGTCTCCTTGTGGTGTGCTTTGTTTCATACTACTGCAGTGCCCTTTTGTGTCTTATTATGCTATTCTCTGCACCTGTTCCAGCACCTGTTCCTTTTTAAAATGAGGTTTCCAGACTTATGAGCAGTACTCGAGATGTGGCCTAACCATTGCCTTATACACATGGCCAGCAGAACACGGGCACCAATGTCTGGGGGCACCAAAATTGAAAATTTTTATTATAATAATATTTAATAAAAGTATCTCAGGGGTTCCAAATAAATTTCTGCCTAGGGGCACCAGAAACCCCTGGGCTGCATCTGTGCTTATACATGATATCTGTGATGGCCAAATTCCTGTATATTATTAACAGAGCCCTATGAGTTGCCTAGCAACCTCTTCACTGCTCAGAGAACTTCAAGTTGTACTGTATAATTAAACCCAACTCTTTTTCATTCTCTACCACTTGAATGTGATAGTAATCCAATCAATATGTTATTTTTGGGTTGCTACTGCTTATGTGCTACTGCTCATGTGCATCTAATTTATTCAGGTTTTCTTGGAGTGACATACCCTCATTATCCATTAATCATTCTGCAAACTTAAACTATAATATACTTTCATCAATATTGTTAATAAATATTGAAAACAGTAAGAGCCCATCACTGAACCCTGAGGGATGCTACTAAATAACCAGTCCAAGATGAATAACCTCTTCCCCAGTGCCATACTGCTACAATTTATGCAGCAGTCTTTTATGTGGAACAGTGTGAAAAGTTTATTGAAATCTAAGTAAAGTATATGATGCCAAAAAATATTTTTTTGCATCCAGTTGTTTTTTTTTACTGCATCATAGTAGCTAATCAGATTGGTCAGACAACATCACCCCCACCTTAACAAACCTTTGCTATGATTTCTGCATAACTGCATTCCCCTCAAGATGATCCTGCAATACTTTTTTTAACGTGATTCTATTATTTTCCAGGGAACAGAGATCAAGATTACAGATCTGTAATTATTCACTTTGCCCTTTACAGAATATTTCAGGAATTAAGCAGGTAACAAAGATTTAGTCAGGAGTGTTGACATTCAATGAATTCAAGAGCATATTTGATACTGCAAGAGAGAGAGAGATACTACAATTCTATAAGTAGGGTATAGCCTCTATTGAGAAAACTAAGTTTTCTACTAGGTGCTTTAATCTCATATTGTGGAGACACATTATTAAGAATTTTCATGGTATTGCATGTTTTAAAAAGAAGGCGCCTCCATAGCCAGGTGGGAAGGAGCAGCAGTGTGTAGCACACACTTCTTGATTAGACCGGGGTTCGAGCCCATCACCACCAAATACGGAGGATGCGGAAAGGTCAGGGAATGACCACCGCATATCCCGGAGCAATATGGCCTTAGTTGCTAATGCTCCTAAAAACCAAATAACAAACAAGCATGTTTTAAATAAAAAGCACTTTTTCTTTGGAGAAGTATATTGCTATTTATTTAAAGTTTGTTCCATTTCCCACACTGGTTAAAGAAGCACTGCAGGATCATCTAGACAAGAATTCAGTTATAGCTCAGATGCAGCATGGTTTTGTTAAGGGCAGGTCTTGCCTGACCAATTTGATTGGATACTATGATGTAGTCACAAAAGAACTGGATGCAGGGAATAACTTTGATATTATATATTTGGATCTTAGAAAGGCTTTTGATACTGTTGCACATGGAAGACTGCTGCACAAATTGGAGCAGTGTGGCATTGGAGGCAAATTGCTGCTATGGATAAGGGGATGGTTGAGGTGGCAGAAGACAGAGAGTGGTAATCAATGGACACTGCTCAACGTGGACTAATGTTATTAGTGGAGTTCTTCAGGGTTCAGTGTTGGGTCCGTTGTTGTTTTCGGTGTTTATGAATGATATTGATGATGGGATATCAAGTTTAATGTCCAAGTTTGCAGATGATACCAAGGTTGGCAGGGTTGTTAAGGACACTTGCTGCTGCAACAGGATCTGGAAAGGTTGAACTGATGGGCTGAGAGGTGGCAAATGAAGTTTAACATTGACAAATGTAAAGCACTACATATGGGAAACAGTAACCCCAGAGCAACGTATCAACTCTGCGGTACTACACTGACAGTGGTGGAGAATGAAAAGGACCTGGGGGTAATTGTGCAGGCAGATATGAAGTTCTCTGAGCAGTGCAGACGAGCTGGAAGAGTAGCTCATGGTGTCTTGTCAATGATATACAGGAATTTTTCTAGCAGGGATAAGGAGGTGATTATTCCCTTGTATAAGGCAATGGTTAGGCCACATCTTGAGTACTGTATACAGGTCTGGAGGCCTCATTTCAAGAAGGATGTAGAGCTGCTGGAACGGGTACAGAGAAGGGCAACAAGATTAGTGAATGGAACAAAGGGTTGCTCTTACGAAGAAAGGCTTAAGTTTTGCAAATTACAGAGTCTGGGGACTAGGCACCGGCGAGGTGATCTGATAGAGGTGTATAAGGCTTTGAATGGTTTGAGCATGCTCAATGCCAATGGGATTCTTCAGCTCTATCTATAATCAGCTCAGAGGGCATAAAAAATTCAAATTGAGGAAGGACGGATGTCGGATAGATGTGCGGAAATTTGCCTTTGGCCAGCGGGTGGTTGGTTGGTGGAACCGACTTCCATCACTTGTTGTTGAAGTTGATAACTTAAACAAATTTAAGGCTCAACTGGATAGGTATTTCGAGCAAACGGAGGGGGGGGGCTGAAATGGGAGTGGTGTGTTTTTTTTTTTTTTTTTTGGCTGATGCTGAATAAGCTTGCTTTCTTGCATCATATGCCTCTACTAATGCTAATATCTAGGTTTGGGATTTTTTTTTTTTTTTTTTTTGGAGATTCATTGGTGGGAAGTACTCAGAGTAATCTGATGATGCATGATGACAAATATATACTTCAATAATATCTATAAACTGTCAGAATAATGAACTTTTATTTTTAAATAAATTTTGATTTTTAATTTGTATATGGTAAAAATATTCATAGATATTATTTTTATTGTATTCCAATTATTGCATACCACATTGCCACTATTTGTGCAGAGTGGAGTTGTTTATTGTATGGACTGCCCTGACTGCATATATGCTAATTGGGCAAAACTAAACTTTATTTGTAAGGCTGCATAGATGAACATTTAACTTCTGTTTGTAAAGGAGTGGTTGAGGACTCCCTACTGGCTGAATATTTTTGGACCATGGGATATGCCCTTGATCCTAAAGAAATTTACATGGCAGGTGCTTGTCACCAATCTGATGTGGAAAGATTTTCTGTCACAGCAGTGCAATACTTATTTATATTACTTAATTCTTTGTTTATTCATCTGTTCAAGTGGCTCATGTAAAGATTTTTATTGTTGTAATGAACAAAAATAGCATATTCAAGGAAAAAGGTGTCATCCCTAATCTAGGGTCTGTTCAGTACTCATGTTTCTTGCCTTTTTGTATTTTTAGAAAATGTGATGCTACATAATTGCGTGAATGTTTAAATTTTTGGAAATATCAGTACAGGTAACCATCGTATAACAAGGTAGTTAGGTTTCTATAAAATGTCGTGTTGTGTGAAACCATGCTTTAGGGGACTAAGAAAAAGTACAAAAACAAGGGTTATGTTCCAAAAGCTAACAAAAATACACCATTCTAGATTTCGTGCATCTTCTGCTCTCTTTAAAAATCAGTAATCTGGGTTTGTTTGCTCTTGCTTGATAAATCTTTGTGAATTTCATCGTAGAGAACTAAGCATTTTTGAAGCTCCCTTTTGAACTTTGTGCTCCTTTCATTCCAGAATCTGCATTCAAAAAATAAGATTCTAATTGTTCTGCTAACTTTATGCCTTCCCGTATGTTTTTAGTGTAAAATTTGGAAGTTTATGCTCCTCCAGATGATCCTGGAGCCGTCGTTTTGTCTCGCCCACATGACGTTCCCCACCATCCGGGCATTTTATCCTGTATACTACTCCACTACTCAGGTCCTTTGCTATTGGGTCTTTTACCTGAGACAACACTGTGTGCAACCTCTGCTCGGGAAGCTGCACACAGCGTGTTTTATAACCCTGCAAAACTCTAGCAAGATGCTCAGTAAGGCCTGGATAGTAAGGAATGTATGCCGTAGCTACAGGAACAAACGGTTCCTGACGGTTGGCTCAAAGATTGACGGCTCAAGGATCGTCTGGGGGAGCATGCAAATGCTATAAAAACCGCTGATTACAATAAGTCTGCTGTGGCCGAACATTTTTGGGAGAAGCAGCATAAAATCTCCCCAGAGGATGCGGTTATTGTGGATCGAGCGCATGCGTTCTGGAACTGTAAATGGCTTGAGAGCCTGCGAATCTGTTCATCCGACCACAATATTATGAATAGGTATGCATATGCATCCTCTGTTTGAAACTATCATCCTAAGTATGGATGAACGGTTTTGCTTGACACATTCCTGAGCTGTTTCCGCTTCCAGTTCAGACCATGCACCGACTGCACCATGTGTATAAGTACCGTGAGCCTTTTATATATGGACGTGCTGCAGGAAGTTTTGTTGCTGCTGAGGAAGGAAGCCGATGCTTCCGAAAGCTCTAGAGATTTTATCGCTTTTAATCCGGTTTATTTTAGTGTATTTTATCGCAAGGATTTTATCACAGTTTTAATGTTTTTCACATATACATAATTTAATTTAATATAATAGCAGTTTTTGTAAATATTTATTTTATTTTAATTTGTAAATAGTTTAGTTACAGTAAAATACTTATTCTTATGGTTGGTGTATGAGCTGATTTATTGCTAAAATATGAATTTGCCCAACCTCAGAGGCCTTTTTCAGGATAGAGTAACACTTAAAGATTTAGCTGTATCACCGGATGCTGCATGTACGCACTGAAAAATTCAATAGGCATATGTTGTTGAGAAGGAGTTTTTCTTCAAAGTGACTTATTTTCTTTTTCAGTTATAAACTTGAGTGTATATTAAAAGTTTGCATATATAAATTTTCATCATTTCATTAGTCTTAATAAATTTTATATCACATTTGCAGTCATGATATTCTTCTTTTATCATATTTTTCCCTGTACAGGGAGGAGATATTGCTTTTTAGTGAAATGGCATTAGCATTAGTAGAGGCATATAATGCAAGAAAGCAAGCTTATATAGCATCAGCCAAAAAAAAAGGAATAAATAAAAACCTTCCCACTTCACCCATCCATTCACTCCAAGAGTTTGTCCAGCTCTTCCTTGAATTTATTTCAGCTATCAACTTCCACAGTGACAGATAGAATTTTGTTCTAGCAATCAACTACCTGCTGGCTAAAGGCAAATTTTCGCACATCTATTCTACAACTGTCTTTCCTCATTTGAATTTATAAATAATAATAATAATGAATGATAATGAATTTATGAATAATAATAATGAATGATAATGAATTTATAAATAATTAAAAATAATGAAATTATGGAAGTTTGTTCCAGCAATCAACTACGCACTGGCTAAAGGCAAATTTCCACACATCTATTCTATAACTGTCTTTCTTCATTTGAATTTATATGTAATAATAATGAAATGAATGACAATGCTTGCAGTAATTGTTAAGGATTACAGCATGTTTTCGGATATTTGTAAAGTCCTATTTACTGAATGATATGTAATATTTTAAGTCTCAGCAGTTTCGCCAAATCCAGTCTGGTCAGGTGCAGCAAGTTGGGAACAGTGCTCCTCATGACATGAACAAGCAGGCACAGGCTCCCCCATCAGGCCTTTTTCCCTCTGGAGCAATTTCAGGACCAGGCCCACATCATCAACAGGCTATTTCTGCTTCAGTATCTGTTGGACATGGCCCTTCTCCACAGCAATCTTTGGTGCAACCAACTCAGGGTCAGCAAATGCATCCTCGACCTCCTGTTAGTTTATCGGTGAGGACACATCAGTTAATTATATAATTTTATAAATTATGTATATATTTTCTAAAATATTCATTGTAAATTTAGAATTTATGATAAAAAAAAAAATTCGGAATTAAAACCCTCTAATTCAAATGTGTGATATTTCAGAATTTCGACACCACCTAAATTTCAAAAATTGTCACCACAAACTGTACCTAAACACATTTGATATAAAATCCAAAAATCTAGTTAGTATCAGAGTGCTATAATAAAATTCCTGTAGTTAAACAGGAAAAATTAGAGGTGCGCATCCTAGAACATTTTTATGTAGAACATCAAATCCCAAAAAATTTACTTATGCAGATTTTAAATGATAAATACTATTTCAGCTCACTTTTAATGAAAACTTATTTATGTTTGTCAGCGTATTTGATTTTTAACTTGACCTTTAAATCAATAAACAAAGTAAATACATAAAATCTGAGGAAAAAATTTAAGTAATTTAAACCTCACATACTCGTAATGTCCATATGTTTTTGAACACTTGTTAGCATTCTGGGGCTAATCCCGTGCTTTGATGCAAGAATCTAATGGCTATTGCTTTTTAGTGTTGTTGAATTAGCAGCAGGGTACAGAGTGAAAAGAAAAAGTTTTCTGAGAAAGTAAAAGTGTTTTTGTTTGAATCTGGAAACACTAAATTGATGCACGTTCCTAATGAGCTCCCCAAGATTTTCCTGGGTAATTTTCCCAGTTCAGTCCGATGCCTAGGTTTTCAGTATTGAAATTGTACAAAGGTGGAAGTGTAGCTTGCCTGTAATATGTTTTTGCAGTCAGTCAGCAGGATTTAAATTGTCACTTAATCTAAGAGTGCTAATGTCTGCAGTAGAGCAAACTTGGACTTCAAGAAGTTTTTTTGCTTTGCCTTATGTTCAAATGTATGGCACCACTAAGAGGTTAATTTGTAATTTACATAACCCGGCAGTGAACGCACACCAAAAAGTTGCAGTTGTTTGGCCCTTGACAGGTGCTTAAATTTCTTTTCTATTTCTGGAATTTTTTTTTTTAAATTCTGCTTGTGGTATACCAATATTTCTTATTTTCTTAGTGGGTTTTCTTAATTACACTTTATTATGTATAATTTTTTAATTTTTAATACAAATTTAAAATTTAAAAAATGCTGTGTTGTTCACATGTTATTTAAAAAAATGCAAAAAATAAAATAATTTATTTTATTGTAAATGAAAAAAAAAAAAAAAAAGCAAGGTTATTTCATGAAAGCTACAAACATGAAATTAAGTCTTCCATTTCTCATTGAGAGCATGAAATTTCAAACTTACCTTTGTGCACATTAATTTGCTTTATCAAATAAATAAAGGAATTTTTTCTTTTCCTTTGTTTATCAAATAAATAAAGGAAAAGAAAAATTATAATAATGAAAGAAAGAAACTAATTTTCATCAGTAAGAATAATAAGGACAAAAAAAAATTTCAAACAACATTTAAACATAAAACTAAGAGGAACTACTGTTCATAGCAGATGCCTCTGTCAGACACTTTAACTGAAATGCCAATATCAAAATACATGTGCACACACAGTATGTTGTTTTCAAGACATTGAAAATGAAGCTAACACATTAAGCATAATCTATATAATATTGGTGTGAACACACCATAGACCATTCTCAAAGGCAAAAAACTACATTTTAGTGTAAAAGGGGCATCATTTTATTTGTTTCCCATATTGTGTTCCTCCTTCACAATGAGTTGCCATGTATTGCACTTCCTCGAATAAGTAACTCTTCACTAAAAGAGAAGACTATTGTTACTTATTCTCAGTGGGCACCACCACCACCCAGATGGCACCGTTTTAAGGCTTGTCGGCCTTTCATTGGTGGGTGGGCAGGTACCCTAGTATTGCAGAAATGACAATCCAGTTGTAAAGGTAATCACACAATATGAGAGATGCTAAAAGGTGTACTTGATAATGTATAAGTTAAACTCAATGCAACAAGGCATCATAGATTTAAAGTACAAATAATCTCTCTCTTGGCCGACCGGGCTGGCTGGGTTGGTAAAGTGCCTGCCTGGCAACCCAAAGGTCGCGAGTTCGAATCCCACCTCGGGCTTGGATCAAAGTACTACAAAAACCGTGGGAGGTGCATTATGGCCACAGAAGCCGATGTGCCAACAACTAACTAAAAAAAAAACAAAAACAAATAATCTATATAATATTGGTGTGAACACATCATAGAGTCTGGGTGGTGCCCACTGAGAATAAGTAACAATAGTCTTCTCTTTTAGTGAAGCGTTACTTATACAATACACAACAACTTGTTGTGAAGGAGGACCACAATATGACATACAGATAAAATGATGCCCCTTTTACACTACAAATGTAGTTTTTTGCCTTTAAGAGTGATCTAAGGGGTGTTCACACCAATATTATATAAATTATTTGTACTCTTAAACCATTGAGTTTAACTTATACATTAAGCATAATATTATTAAATTAATAAGAGGAGTTTACCTCAATATAGTACGTGGAACACTTCCGTATGATACCCTCCAGAAATTAAAACGGAAAAAACTAAAAAATCGACAACTTACCGGTACATTAAAGTTAAATATAAATACTACACCAATCAACAATAGTATATTAAAAAAATACTTTATTTCTGTCCCATATGTTGAACAGTGGCACAAACAGCTTAACAGATTCTTTAAAGATACCGAATTTAAAATTATAGCTAGGCCTATACGGAAGTTACACACTATACTGAACAATCGCTCGGTTCTTTCCGCGTTCGCAACACAAATTAATGATCTAGTATACAACATTTCTTGCGGTGATTGCGACTTGTCTTACCAGGGTTCGACGCGGTTTTCTCTTAATATTCGTGTAAATCAACACGAAGCCTCAGTTCGTGCTTCTCGTTCAGCAGCGTCAGAATTAGCCTTTCATGCCATTAACGAAAAACATACTTTTTTATTTAACGAGGCCAAAATACTTAACGTTCAACGTAATTATACGCGACTATTAATTGCAGAAACCGTTGAAATTAAATTACACGAGAATTCTGTTAATGTTCGGCGGCCATATTTGATCTCCGATGCGTGGACCTTTACGCGCATGCGCGAAGACATATAATCACTATTTAAGTTGCAGGTTTAGCCTGATTCGGTAATTTTAATTCCTGTGATCACGACAGTCGGTCGAAAAGCATTGTCAGCTTCAGGAAGGAAAATCGTTTTGAATATTTTCGTTAGATTCTTTTAATTGCATTAATTTGAATTTTAATTGTTTTGAATTGATTTTGAATTGTGTTAAATTGATTATTTAATTATTTATATTTTACTTTAATTATTTAATTATTTATATTTTACTTTAATGTACCGGTAAGTTGTCGATTTTTTTCGTTTTTTCCGTTTTAATTTCTGGAGGGTATCATACGGAAGTGTTCCACGTACTATATTGAGGTAAACTCCTCTTATTAATTTACTAATATTATTATCAACGTAGAACATATTGAGTATTACAGCTCTGATTCATACTATCTAATTAAGCATAATGAAAAAAAAAAAAAAAAAACAACCCCAAATAGTCACATGCCACCTGACAGGTTCTTTGCATTTATAATTCCAAGTAAACAATTTTTCACTTCTAAAACATCCCCAAATAAAAGTTTGAGTATATTTAGGAAGGTAAAAAAAAAAAAAAAAAAAAAAAAAACAGATTTTTTTTATCATTACTTAACATTTAATAAACATATATTTTTGAAGGACCCCTGCCAGGTCCTTCATGCACGCTGCCCAGTTAAAAGGATAATCCTGAAATGGGCTATCATAACAGTGTCCCAACTTTAAACTACCCAAATAAAATAATGTCATTTCTTTATCACTCAGAGAAGAACATACTTTGCCTTCATAAGTTGCCATGGTATTGTTGGTATTGTATTACTTTTGAACAGAAGTATTGCATAAGCTTAATCTTCCAGTTATTGAAATTTTATTAAGTTGTAAAGACCATCTTATCCTTTTATGTGTTAGGACAAAAGGATAAGATGCCTAGTTAATGCAATGGGCTTATGCTCACAGCAGAACAGATTTTGCCTTCACAAGTTAGTATTGCACTGCTTTTAAACAGATTGCATCAGCAAAAGTTTAATCTGCCATTGATTTTAAAATAAGTCCTGAAAGAGACTGTCATACCAGTACTTCAACTTTTAAATAAATGACAATTATCATTTTCCTGATGTGATTTCTTTGAGAGTAGAGCAATACCAGGAAACGTGTGATGACAAAGTTTGTCTGCACAATGAGTTCTGAGTAATAAGACTATTGCATTATTTTTAATAGGCATTTTAAATTCTGCTAGCCATAAAAGAAACATGAAAGGACACAAGGTAGGCCTCTCAACTTCATAAAATCTTGAGGCCATCATGTGTTAGTGGATTAGTAGAAATTATTACTGCTATTTGGCAGATTTGGTGTGAAGATTTGGCAGATTTTTTGTTAGAATTGCCAGTGACTAGAAATTCTATCTCGTCTTGAATCCATGAGAAAGCCATTATTGTTACAATAATTGTATAAAATCTGTCAAATAATGCAATGATATGGCAGCTGCAGTGAAAGTGTTAAACAAATAGCAAAACTATAAAAGAATGTCATGCATACTGTAATTGATGCATACCGTAATTTAAAGCTTTCATGTTAATGGTCTGGATGTTACTTATATTTTATAGTTTGGAAAAGGTATATTGTTTTTATGTAGGATGAAGATACAATATGATTTTAATTCATTTAATAATGAGAAATAAAAGATATTAATATTTAGGAATTAAAATTAAGGTTAAAAATAAAGGTTAAAATTAATCATGCTATCCGTAAGGCGTGGACCGGCAACGCTTTTCTAAGGCATGAAGTCCCAGTATGTGCCCTTGGGGATAACTATATACACATATACAGCCTCCTTCATGTGAATCTTAACCCTGTGGATTCTTGTTATATTCCGTGTTTGTTACGATGCTATAATAATTAATTAATTCTAGTTGTTAAATTTTGTGGAAAGTAATATTCTTGCATGGTGATAATGTTTGGTGTCTTTACTTTTTATGGTGTTTATAGTCCTGCGAGTAGGGATTTGAATTTTGACATCCAGGTACCTTGCGGATAGTTGACGAGCCTTGCCTATGCACAATTAACCTGGAGTTCAAATAGGGGCTAATTTTTAGCTCTAATAGGAGCTTTATATTCTGTGGAAAAGATTTTTTCTATGACACTATTAGGATTAATGTTAATTGGTTGCTGTTTGAGTTTTGCTTGTGTGGCAGCATTTATATGGTGTCTAATGTAATTATCAGGTATATTGTTATTGTTGAGGGTATTTTTCAATTTTTTTTAAAGCTTCTATCATGTTATCTGGGTTATTGCCTATATGTATAATTCTGTTGGTTTGGGTTCTGATCACGTTTCCGTGTATATGCTTGGCTAAATTATTTTCCCAGTTTGTTGGTTTAATAGCTGGGAAGCTGAATTGGTCTCTTTTATAGTAGAGGTTGGTATATATTATGTCGTTTGCTATTTTGATTTGAATATCGAGGTAGGTGGCTTGTAGGTTGCTTTCTGTGTTGGCTCTTTCTATGGTCAGATCTTTGGTGTAAATATTTTTAGCCATGTTGTCGAAATCTGCATAATTGATAACAAGTACATTGCCTATGTACCTGCAGAAAATGTCTTCTTTAATCTTATTTTCAAAAAAAGTGCAAATAGAGATTGGCTATGGAGCATGAACTACTAGCACCCATAGCCACTCCTCTTATTTGCACATAGATACTATTACCCATATATATGTAATTATTTTTCACACTAAGTTTGATAAGGTCTTGCCAGTACAGGTTGACTGTCACTAATCTGCCGGAGTAGTGAGTTTGCAGAATCACCGGTGGTTATTTTAGCACATACATTTTACCCAACAACTAACCACCTCAATCCTACCAGTTCACTGCCAAGCTAGTTTAAGAAAAAATTCCCCAGGGACCAAAAATATTTAGAAAATAATTTGATTAGTAATTCTAAAATAAATATCGTAATTGTCAGTGTTGTCACTTTAATATATAAAAAAAGAAAAAAAAAAGTTTTTTTTTTTTGTCTCATATATGTGGTCTAGTAGGTTACTTTATTTCTTGAGAAGCCGCGTCGGCCTCATACGTGTGACGCTATTTCGGCATATATATGAAGGTCATTTGTGATTACTTTATTGCATGTGCGGAAATAAAACTAATTGTGATAAAAAACTCTCAAACGTCGCTATAACTTTGTCAGTATTGTCAGAGATTTTGTGAAAACAAGTTTGTTAGCACGCTGTATTATCCATCATATTGTGTTGTGTTTTTCCGCAAGTTTGTTGTAAAAAAAAATCTAAAAAGGAATGGCTAAAATAAAATTACTAAAATAAGAGGAACTGATAAAAATTGCTGGAATTACAATTAAGCAGAGTTAAATTTCTCACAGACACACTGCTGTCGAGTTTTTCAGAAGTTCAACTTTATCTATTATGTACAATGCACAGTGATTAAGCTTTACACCATGAGAGGCACTTTCTTTATGCATTGGAACCATGGCTGGGGCTAAATGTGAGCAGGTTATAATAATAAATGCAGAAAAACAAGTGGGAATAGCTTGCCAGTGTTTACGAGTTCGTGCCAACAGCTGATACTGCAACCAATGCCACCAAAACAGTAGCTGACTTCTAATCTCTCTTGGCACAAGCACATTACAAATATGCCTTCCTCTGCATCTAAAAAACATGGTTTTCTCTTTCACTCTCGGCATTACTTTTCTTCCAAACAGCTGTTCACTTCACAAATCCACTCTACCATGGAATATTGTTCTGACATCTGGGGCCCCAAAAACACACACACACACACACACACACACACACACACACACACACACACACACACACACACACACACACACACACACACACACACACTCTCTCTCTCTCTCTCTCTCTCACAGGCTTCTAGATTCCATCCAGAAGAGGGTAATTAGACTCATCTCTAACAGTGTCTCTCCACTTGCTGTCTGATAGACATATTGTTTCTGCTGCATGCCTTTTCTACAGATCCATGGGTACTGTTCTTCTGAATTGGCTTCTATAATTCCCGCTCTCTCTTTCAAAACAGTCTGAACATGTGCCAGCCAACATCCATTTACTGTCCAACTTCAAACTCACAGAACCAACTTTTCATCTTCTTCGTTTATTCATTCAACTGCCATTTTCTGGAACAACCTTCCTTCATACATATTTCCTGAAAATTACAGTCTACAGAAGTTCAAGTATAATGTCAACAAGTATCTTCTTTCGTCGTCTGAACCTCCAACCTAAGCACAGTACTAAGTATTATAGGTTCTCATACCTCTCGTGTTTTCATCAAAAAAAATTTGGGGTTTTCATAAAAAAAAATATATATATATATTGCTTGCTGTTTTGGTGTAACTATTTCTGCATGTGGTGATAAACCTTTATCCTGTTGGGTTTTGTGGAATTTGGGAATCCAGTAAATGTATGGGTATTTAGTGTTATCCATTTTTAATTTAATTTTCTTGTGTAATGCTATTAGTTTTTTAGTAATTGTGTTAGGGGTAGATTGGTGATCTTATAAGTGTCACTGTGGTCCAACTCCTGTTTTAGGGTATCTATGTAGAATCTATTACAGATGATGCTGAAGTTGTTATTTGCTTTGTCTGTATTATTGACAGCGAACTTATTTTGCAGGTTTTTGATTTTTTGTTTAATACTGTTTAAATTTTGGTGTGTCATGATGTCTCTGAATCTAGTTATGATTAGCTTTGTGGTGATATTAATGCATCTTTGAAACGCTTCCAGTGGGGTGTTATATTTGTGTGCTGTTTTATAAGCGAATTGCAATAGATCCATATTAATGGAGTTGTGCATGTTTTTTAAGCAGATTTTGGAGTTCGTTCTGAATTTTGTTCCTTTGTTCATCACCTCTTGTAAGGTTTTGTCTTCAATAATTTTAAGGTTGCCAGTAAGGATGTGTTTGTGATGTGGGTTTATATAATTTTTCTATTTCTTTTCATGGCAGAAACAGGGTTGAACTGTAGTGTCCATATTGGCTACTGTTTTTTTTATAATTATAGAAGGTAATCCCTATGGGCCTGTCGTATCTATGTCTGATTTCTATACTGATATTATTTATTGGAAGGTATGATATTTTTTTTTTTTTTTTTTTTTACATAATGTTTCTGAGATTAATAATGTAGTTGTAGACCCGATTTAGAAATTTAATTGTGCAATATTCTTTGTTTGTATTTTCAGGGTATACTAACCTGATTCTGAATTTAAAAATATTTTCTAAAGTGTGTTTAAGATGTATATTTTTAATAGACATTTTATGGTATAGCTTGTTTAAGGCTTTTAACTTACTATGTTTTAGTGCAAACAGGGTGTTGTGTATGCTTTTTATGTCAGTGGGATATGTATCCCATTCTGTTAGGAGTCTCTCAAAATTGTTAATATTATGGGTTCTAGTCCTATTGTAGCTACTATATTCTTGTTTAATTTTATAATTTCTCAGTCCATTATAATTTGTTTTTTGTTAAGTGAAATATTGCATATGTACACTGTTTCTTATTATTATTAGCTACATGGTGCAAGGAAGCCTGAGGCTTATGCTGCACCGGTCAAAAAAAATTTCCCAAGTTACCCTGAGAGAGAGAGAGAGAGAGAGAGAGAGAGAGAGAGAGGAGAATCACCAAGAAAGAGAAGAATAATGATATCCAGCTCAGGACCCTGGGTGTGTCAAGCCCATACTCACCAGATGTGGCCCTTCTGTTGAATCTATTGTTCAAGCTATATGGGTAGAGGGATTTGTATTGAAGAATAAAAAAACTAGTTCTTCCCTTTTGGTGGTGTTTTCCATGATGGCTAATATGGCTATGGAGATATTTGTAAAATTGTGTTTTTGGAAGTGTCTAAGCTCTATTTCATTGGTGTATTTGTCTGTATCTGTGCTATTTCTGTCTTCTGGCAAACTCACTAATCCGGTACCCCACAGGTCCCATTGCTGCCGGATTAGTGACGGTCAACCTGTATCTCTCTATCGGAATGCTTCTTTATATTGATATATAATTTTCATTGCACCTCTCCCAACAGATCACATCTTTTCTGAAATGAGGTGTCCAGACTTATAATGTTAAGGCTTGCATAAATGACCAGTCTCTCTCTCTCTCTCTCTCTGCTGCACATGAATGCCTCTTCCAGTTTGTAGTTTAAACATGTTCTGATATTAACATTGCAGAGATGTTGCGGATTTCATTTCACTGAACCATGTAACACACTGTGCATCTTCCATTTGACTTAAAATATGCTGTTCTCTGCATATTGTGCTGGAAGTTGACGAAGACATTTTCACCACAACTATACATTTAAAAAAGATAAAAAAAAAAAAAAAAAAAGAATAAAATAAACTTTTTGATAATTTAATGATAGAACTTTATTATAAATATTGTTTAATTGATACAGTTTTAAATGATTTACTTCTGTAATAATTCTCTTTTTCAGGATGTCTGGTTTTGTTACTAGTGTTACCAAACCCAGTTTTGCTTAAAAAGAGAATTACGTTTCGTAATTGAATCATATTAGGAACTGAAAATACCAACCAATAGTTTCATTTAGCATTATCTCAACTGTGGGCAGCTTTTACGTTGCCCGTGAAGGATTAAAAAATGTGAGAAATGCATTACTTATTGGACTTTTAAATGACTTTTTTTTAACATTTAATACAAAAATTAGTTACCCAAATATAATTGTAAGCACTTCCCCAGGCCAAAAATCAGTGGAAACTTGAAGAGGAGTTTCCACCGATTTTTGTCAACATACTGGTATATAGCACTGGGAGATTAAATCACAATTGAAGCACATTTTTCACTTCTTTCTAGGCAGCCCCTAGAGGTGCAATTTAAAGTTATAGAAGAAGTGTGACTTTCTCTGAACGGTACTAAGCAGATCTAAGTATGATTAGCCATTCTCTTAAAGTGAAAATTGTTTCTTCATTTTTTAGTTTGTAGTATTCTAACATTAAAAGCCATAAAATATCAGTAAGCTTAATTAGATTTTTATCTGTGTGAACGTTAATGGGTGGGTGGTTGCTACAGTATCTAAGACATACTTTTGCTCTTTAATCTCACTCTGTTTGTGACTGTAGTTCATAATATTTTGCTATTGCCATACTGTCCTTCCTAGTGATCAAAAGGCCCCGAAGGTCACATTTGATTGGCAGCTGTTTTTTATTAGGGAAATTTGTAAATATCACTGAGATGCTTCTGACCTGTATGGATGCCAAATTAAGGTAATTATTGGATTTTATAACCATTTGCAGAAAAGGGGCAGTAGTAAAATTTGGTCTTTCCAGTGTTACTTTACACTTATTTTGCTGTACAAAACGTTGATCACTATATGTAAAAGAAAGCTTTCTTTCAAGTTATGTTTGAAATTTAGCTTATCAAAAAATGTATTTGCAGAATTACTTCCCTCGGCAAGGTGCACCCCGTCCTATGCCACGTTCTACACAAATTAGTGTGATGAGTCAGGCTTCTGGTTCCCCAGCTCATCAGTTTGCTGCAGCAAGTCAGATTAACATGATTTATCAACCCCCTGGTGGCCATTTTACTAGTTCCCTTTCAACTCAGGCACCAGTTTATATGTCATCTCCTACAATGCCAGCTGTGTCTGTAAATGTAAGTAATAGTGAATCATTCTTCTTCTAGACAGACTTTGCTAGTTCAGCATAGCATAGTTGCACACCAACCAGTAAGATAAGAATTAAAATTTGTACTTTAATTGCACAGGTATAATTAAAATATAGTGATATGCAATGAAGTGTATAACTGTATAAAATAAAATTGTTAATAAATGTTAAACCATATAAAATATATAAAACTAAACAGTCAAAAAATATAAACAGATTAAAACCTTTAAAAATCATGCTTTCAAGAAAAATGAATTTTGTTTATCACTGGTTATACTTGATATCAACCATCAGGCCTTAACTTTTAAATGCAAAATCTTGTATTACAGTAGCATTTCAGTCCACAACATTTCACCTTCTTCCAGTATTCATCACGTTGAAATATTAATTTATAAAATACGATGAATACTATGTCTTTTCCTCTTTATATTGATACAGTGTAAACATTTAAAAAAAGGTACACCTTAGAATTAACGTGGTTTATATTCCTAGAAAAAAGTGCCATAAAATCAAAGCCGATTTTCTCACAGAAACATTGATATAATAGAGTTGTTTTAACAGTGTCCAGTTTCTAAATTTTTATGAATATAAACACAATAACATATTTAAACAATCATTCATCATCATCATCATCAGTCATTTTCAATCCACTGCAGGATGAAGGCCTCTCCAGCAACTTTCCAGTTCCTTCTGTTTTGAGCACTGGCCATCCATTTACTACTCAAAAACTCATGAATTTCATCTATCCACCTCCGCCTTTGTCTTCCAGGTTTTCTTCTAGCTCCTCTTGGGTACCATTCTGTTATTTTCTTAGTCCATCTGTCATCATGTCTTCGAGCTATGTGTCCTGCCCAAGACCATTTTAGTTCTTTAGTTTTGATAAGAATGTCCTTTACTTGAGTTTGCTGCCTAATCCATGTGTTTCTCTTCTTATCTAACAGTCTGATTCCCAATATAATTCGTTCCATTCTTCGCTGTGTAGTTCTTAGCTTCTCTTCCATTCTTTTGGTGAGTGCCCAAGTTTCACTTCCATAAGTCATGGTGGGGAGTATACATTGATTCATTATTTTACGTTTCAGACAAACTGGGATATTGCTCTTCAGTATGTGACTATATTTCCTGAATGCTATCCATCCAAAATTTATTCTTCTCTTGACTTCCAGCCATTTATCATTATTACAGCTAATAACTTGTCCCAGATAAGTATATGACTCCACCTTTTCAATTACTGCTCCTTCAATCATTATTTCCCTTTCCGTGGCATACTTGTTCATCATTACTTTTGTTTTAGCCATATTCATCTTTAGTCCAAAATCCTTACTAATTGTGCATAACTGATTAAGATTTTCCTCTAATTCTTTGGGATCGTGGCTTATGACCACAATGTCATCTGCAAATCGTAAATGGTTTAGGTACTCTCTGTTCACATTGACTCCTTTCTGCGACCAGTCTAATCTTCTGAAAGCTTCCTCAAGGGCAGCAGTAAACAGCTTCGGAGATATTGTGTCTCCTTGTCGAACTCCTTTCTCGATTTTAAATTTGCTACTGTCTTTGTCTAGTCTAATAAAGGATGTAGCACTCTCATATATTTTCTTCAAAATCATGTGTGGTGTATCTATGCCTTGTCTTTCCAGTGCCCGAAACATTGCCTTATGCTGTATGGAGTCAAATGCCTTTTCATAATCCAAAAATGCTAGGCATAACGGTGTTTTCTATTCATTTGCTTTCTCCATTAGCTGTGATATTACGTGAAGGTTATCCATAGTTGAGAATCCTGTCCTAAAGCCAGCTTGCTCTTTCGGTTGATTCTCATCAAGTATTCTTTCTAATCTGTTAGTAATGACCCTTGTGAACAACTTGTAGATATGGGATAACAAGCTAATTGGTCTATAATTTCCAATTTCTGATTTATCTCCTTTCTTATGCAGCAAAACTATGACTGCATTATTCCACTGCTTAGGCATCACACCTTTTCTAATGCACTTTGTGAAGAGCCTTGCCAATTTTTGTGTTATGTCTCTTCCTCCCAATTTTAACAACTCTACAGTAACTTCATCTTCCCCCGGGGCTTTCCGATTCTTCATTTTCTTCAATGCATGTTCTACCTCATCAGGAAGAATATCGGGTATGTCGTATGTGTTGCTACTTTGCAATCCATCTTCCCCACTGCTGGTATCATTCCCTCGCTGCTGGTATAATTCCCTATAGTAGTCTTCTGCTATTTGAATTATGCCTTCTCTGCTGTTTATAATTACACCATCGCTATTCTTCAGTTTCAGTATCATTTGTCTTTCTGTATTACTGCTCATGGCTGCTGATTTAAATCCTTTGTTTTCCCTTAATGCTTGTTCTACTTTTCTTGTGTTAAATCTTCTTATGTCCTCTCTGAGTCTCTTTCTAATGGCTTTGCATAACTCAGTATACTCAATTTTCTCCCTGTCAGTGTTTTTCTTGCTCTTCATTTGTCATCTTTGGTTCATCATGACAAGTGTTTCTTGACTAATTTTTTCTTCTTTGGATTTCTGTTTCCCTATAGGTTTCTTGGGCTTTATCACTTTCAGAAAGTTGTAATATTCCTCGTCGATATCTTGGTCCTGAGCAGTCTGCAGAAGCTCAAACTTGTTCTTAAGTTCCAGTACATACTGCTTTTTCTCCTCCTCTGTTATTTCAAAGACCTTTGTATTATTTACTCGAGTCAGTTTTTTCCTTTCCTTTCCTACATCTATATCAAGTGTACATCTTACCATTCTGTGATCACTTCCAACATTTACCTTATTCAGGACGGTAACATCATTCACAATATATCTTCTGTTAGTGAGGATGAAGTCGATTTCATTAGTTGTTAATCCATTTGGACTCTTCCATGTCCACTTTCTGTTCACCCTTTTCTTGAAAAAAGTGTTCATTACTGACATTCCTTGAGATTCTGCAAATTCCCCAAGTCTTTCACCTCTTTTATTTCTTTCACCAATTCCAAAATTTCCTATAGTTCCTCTTTCTGCGCTGTTTTGCCTTTTTCCAACCTTAGCATTGAAGTCCCCCATAATAATAGTGTAGTGGGTTTTCTGCTCATCTAGAAGGCTCTCAATTTCGGTGTACATTTCTTCAACCTCTTCATCATCATGGCTCGATGTTGGTGCATAAATCATTATAATTTTTAGCTTGTACCTCTTAGAAATCTTGAGTATTAGTCTTGACACCCTTGGTGATGTACTTTTGAATTCCAAAATGTTGTTTTTAAAATCTTTATGGACCAGAAACCCAACTCCACCTTCACTCCTTTCACTGTTTCCATTGGTGTACAGCAGATTTCCACTTGATAAACTTATAAGTGATTCATTTCTTCTTCTTGTTTCAGCCAAACCGATGATATTCCAATTCACATTTTCTAATTCCTTTTCCAGCTCTAATATCCTGTCTTCACCGATGAGTGATCGTACGTTATAACAGGCCAAGTTCAATTTCCGTGCATGGCAGCCTGGTCGTACCCAGAGATTCTTAGCACCCTCTGCTTCCACTCTGATCCTCTCGCTGCCGTAAGAGGGAGAGTGAAAGCTGCTGGGGACTGAGGGCCATTTGTATTGTTGTGCTCTCATTGCTGGAGGGTTTGGTCTTTTCCTCTTCACGCTGACCAGGCGTCTTGAAGAGAACCACTCTACACGTTCGTTGCCACCTAAGTGACGTAACAGGGCTTACCATCGAGAAGGTGTGCATGAGTGGATTTTAGGGAGGCAGGCCAACCGGACTTCTCCTAAATCTTCTGTAATAGAGAGATATTGGATCCATCAGTGTTTTAGGCTGAGTGTCTGATAACACACAGGATACCTGTTCCCCTCTAAGAAAATGATATACCATCAGAAATTATTATAAATGAGCGATTTTTGGGATTTTATAGTATAAAAGATCAATCAGCTAGCAAAATTGAAAGTGACATTATTTACTGTATAGAATCCAATAGGCTAGATTTACAGAACTGCCGAGGTCAAGGATATGATGGTGTCGCAAGAACGAGTGGGGCATACAGCGGTGTGCAATCAAGAATATTACAAAAAGTTCCAAATGCCTACTATGTTCATTGCACGGCATATAACTTAAACTTAGTAATTAATGATGCTGCTGTGAAAAAAGTAGCTGACATGTCTTTATTTTATGACATAATTGAAAATATTTACTCTTTTTTTGCGGATAGTATTGTACGATGGGATCTATTGAATCAGAAACAGAATGTAGATGCAAATGATAGCGCTAGCGCTATATCAGCAATTATTCTAAAGAAATTGCACGTTGGTCATCAAGATTTGATTGTTTACTAGCATTGCGCTATAGATTTACAAATGTCCTAAAAACGTTAACAAAAATAATATTAGTGTCTAAAAAAAAAAAAAAGACGAAATATGCCAGGCAATTGGCTTGCCAAAAAAAAAAAAAAAAAAAAATGGAAACGTTAGAATTTGTTTTCCTTTTGGTATTAAATTACAAAATATTGGAATCAATTAATTTAACTTCAAAGTTACTGCAACAAAAAAATCTAGATCTCGGTCAGGTAATGTGTCATTTAGAGGCATCCTTAAATTCTATGGTTTTGCTAAGAGATAATTATGAAGAAAGTAAAAGTTTTGCATTTTCTTTAGCAAGATCTTGGGGAATAAATTTAAATTTTAGTAACAAACACAATAGGAAAGTTAAAAAAATGTTTGAAGATTTAGCTCAAGACGAACGACTTCAAGATTCTGAAAGACGGTTTAAAGTTGATATATACTATGCAACAATAGACAGTGTGATACATCAATTAAAATCTAGATTTCTTAATACAAAAAATGTAGATAGTTTTAAAATTTTGCAACCAGAAACACTTATCTTTTAGCGACGAAGCGCTGCAACAAGCAGCTGTAGGATTTCAAAACCGATACAATAAAGATATTTCTGATGACTTTCCACTGCAGCTATTAAATTTAAGATCATCTTTAGGACAAGAAATTTTAAAAGTTAATTCAATTCGGGACTTGTGCAACCTTATTTTAATTAAAAACACGTTGTTATCTGCATTTGTTACAGATGTTATAACTGCATGTTTTATATTCTTGACCTTGCCGGTTACTGTGGCTGGTGTTGAAAGGAGTTCTTCAAAATTAAAACAAATTAAACCATATATAAGGAACACAATAGGCCAAGATCGACTTAGTGATTTGTCCGTCCTAAGCATAGAAAATGGTGTAGCAAATTCTTTCGATTTCAACCAAATTATAGATATTTTTTCGACTAAAAAGGCTAGGAGACAAAATTTTCATTAAACTTTAAAATATTTGTTATAAATTTTTTTTTGTGTATATAGACTAGATTCAACATATACAGTTGGTTACTTATTACAATGATTTGTTTTAAAATTACTCCAAAACTATTATGTGTGTATGTGTATTTTTTTCCTGCAGTGTTTTTATATTTTTCCTGCAGTATATTTTATTATGTGTTTTTTTTTTTTTTTTTTTTTTGTCATTTATATCTGCATGTAATACATGTCATGTATATATATATTATTGTTACTGAGGTTTTATATTCATGCATATTTTAATTCAAATCTTATTATTTATAGATATTATTCATTTACTTAAGGCTTGAATTTTTGTTAATGTGAATAAAGATTGCTTACTAACTAGTTAGCTTTATTTACTTCGTAGATATACAGTAAATTTTTTTTCACCGATCATTTTGTATGTATTTCTGTTGATCTTAATCTGTAATTAGCTATTGGGTTTTGTTTTACAATAATAAAAAATAGGGTTTGATATAAATTCGATATTTATTTTTTAATACATCATTATATATTACAGCATTATATTTATTACAGTGTCTGCAGAGGAGGAATTATGATGGTTTCAATTTTTTTTTTCATCTTCTCGTGTTTATATTTTTTACTCCTGTTTTTGCAATTTTCACTAATTAAGTAGGGGCCCGAACATGTTCTTTGCCTCCGGGGCCGAAAAAGGGTAGCTACGCCACTGCATCCAACTATCCTTCTACAATTGAGGTCTCTTCTATGAATTTTTTCACACAGCCGTGGCAGAACTTCAATATAATATGTTTGATTGACAGTCTGATTCGTTGGGATGTAATCGGCATAATTCCTTTCATATTGAAGAAAGCAAAATATTCAATAAGAACATTTGAATTTTAATTACATAAAAAATATTAACATAAACTTCATAGCATGAGCTATTCTTGCAGCCTGTCTAGTGTCATTACTGCATTAGATATATTTGTTTTTTTGAAGTATTTTTAAATATACTGAATCTGAACGAAAATCATGCCTCAGAACAGCAAAAGAAAGAGCTCAAGCTAATGGGAGTGCTATGGCTCTGGGAGAACTGAAGAGGTCAGTTGTCTATTGAATCACAGCCTTATGAGAAGTATTGATTGTTTGATGTTTGCAGAGCTGTCAGGAATGGGACATGATATTTCCAAGGGGGATGTCTTTGTATGTAAGGAGTGTGAGGATATTAAGTGCTAAATCAACATTGTTAAGAACCTTTACAGCTTAAAGAAAGAGGTGAATGTCCTCAAAAGAATTAAATTGGGGGCCATCAAGCTCTCTGCTGCCCAAATCAATGCCAGAGCTTGCGCTTGAGCATCAGACAACACAGCTACAACTCCCAGGGCAGAATGCGCTTCTCCCAAGGATCCAATTGTTGTCGGTGACACTGCTGTCATGGAAACAGGAATTATATTGTGCAAAAAGGATAGGTGGAATTGAACCAGGGTGTGTCTGCCAGGGGTGCAAAAGTTGATGATGATATAGGGCAGATATCATCTTTTAAGGGTACAAAAAGTGATATTGTTGTACACGGTGGCACTAATGATGTTAAGAGTAGGAGAGCTACAGACTTACTTAACAAGTACAGGGTAATGTTGAAAAAACAATTGCGAGTTAGGATTAAATTTGAAAGTGTCAGAAATTCTTCTCAGACACATTAAGAGGGAGCATATGATGGGAACCTTGTAAATCAAATTGGCCCTGGAGAGTTGTGCAAGGCTCATGGGTTAAAATTTTTCTTAGCCTGGTTTGTGCTTGTTAAAAGGAGAGACTGCTTCTGTAGGGATAGGATAGTGTGGATAGGGATAGACAGTGTTAGGTGGGTCAGAAAACTGCTAGCTTGGGGAGGATACAAAGACGCAGTTTAACTATAGCTGCAGGTAGAGGTAAAAGTGATTCATGCACTGCTTCTATCGGAATGAGCAGCACCCTTGAAAGCAAGGTGCTGTGGATTTTAAGAAATGCTAGAAGTGAAAAGAGAACTGCAAGAACTGAAAAAATAAAGTACAACTGTTTTACGATGAATAAGAACAGGCACATGTATACCAATGCTAGAGGTATAGTAAATAAAGTTAGCATTAGCAGATGCATGCGATGCAAGAAAGTAAACTTATATAGCATCAGTCAAAAAAAAAAAAAAAAACCCGACCCTTCCCATTTTACCCATTCATTGACTCCAAAACTTTGTCTAGTTCACTCTTGAATTTATTTAAGCTAACTTCCACAAGGACAGATGGAAGTTTTGTTCCAGCAATCGACCACCCCGCTGGCTAAATGCAAACTTCTACACATCTATTTTACAACTGTCTTTCCTGAATTTGAATTTATGCCCTCTCAGGTCCAGAATCTGAGCAAGAGGAAGAATCTCATCATTGCTAAAACCATTCAAGGTCGTAATACACTTCAGTCAAACCACCTCACATATGTCTATTTTCCAGACACTGCAATTTGCAGAAGGCTTTCTTGATAACAGTAAATCTTTGTTCCACTCACTAATCTCATTTTCCTTCTCTGTAGTAGTAGTAGTAGTGGCATGTGACGCAAGAAAGTAAGCGTATGAGCTTATGCAGCATTAGCCAAAAAATATTTTACAAAACAATCCCCTCTAAATATTTGTCCAGTTCCTCCTTAAATTTATTTAACCTATCAACTTCCACAACGACAGATGGAAGTTTGTTCCAGCAATTAACCACCCACTGGCTAAAGGCAAATTTCCGCACATCTATTCTACATCTGTCCTTCCTCAATTTTAATTTATGCCCCCTTAGGTTCGTAATCTGAACAAGTGGAAGAATCCCATCAGAATTCAGCATGCTCAACCCATTCAAGGCCTTATACACCTCAATCAGATCACCTCGTAGGTGCCTAGTCTCCAGCTGCTGCAATTTGCGAACTTAAGCCTCTCCTGGTAAGAGGATCCCTTCATTCCCCTCACCAATCTTGTTGCCCTTCTCTGTACATGCTCAAGCAAATCTACATCCTTCCTAAAATGATGCCTCCAGACCTGCACGCAGTAGTCAAGGTGTGGCCTGACCATTGCCTTATACAGACGTACAACCACCTCCTTTTCCCTGCTAACAAAATTCCTGTATATATCATTGACAATACCCCATGACCTGCCCTGGCAGCCTGTCTACATTGCTCAGAAAACTTCATATCTGACTGCAAAATTACTCCCAGGTCTTTTTCATTTTCTACCTCCTTAAGTGTAGTACAACACAGTTGGTGCATTTCTCTGGGTTTACTTCTACCCATATGCACTACTTTGTATTTATCAAGGTTAAACTTCAGTTGCCACTTCTCAGCCCATCTGCCCAAATTTTCTAGATCCTTTTGCAATAACACACTGCCATTACTATCATTAACAACCCTGCCAACCTTTGTATCATCTGCAAACTTCGATACTAAGCCTGATATACCTTCATCAATATCATTGATAAATATGCAGTCAGACAAGTCATTCTAGTAGCTCAACATCTTTCCTAAAATGAGGCCTCCAGACCTGTATCCAATACTCAAGGTGTGGCCTGACCATTGCCTTATACAAGGGGACAGTCACCTCCTTCTCCCCGCTAGCTATCAAAATTCCTGTATATCATTGACAACACACCATGAGCTATTCTTGCAGCCTGTCTGCACTGCCCAGAAAGTTTCATATCTGACTGCACAATTACCCCAGGTCCTTTTTATTCTCCACTACCCTGAGTGCACTAATGCACAGTTGGTATGTTACTCTGGGGTTACTGCCACCCATATGCAGTACTTTACATTTGTCAGTGTTAAACTTTAGTTTCAACCATCTGCTCAACTTTTCTAGATCCTCTTGCAGTACTGTACTGTCATTAACAACACTGCCAAGCTTTGTATTGTCTGCAAACTTGGACATTAACCCTGATATATTTTCATCAGTATCATTGATAAATACAGAAAACAAGAAGGGGCTTATCACCGAACCCTGGGGGACTTCACTAATAACTTTACTCCACAAACAGCAGTGTCCATTGATACTACTCTGTCTTCTCCCACTCAATCATCCCTTTATCCAAAGCAGTAACTTGCCCTTAATGCCATACCGCTCCAACTTCCATGTGCAACAGTATCAGAAGCCTTCCTAAAATCTAAGTATGTGATATCAAAATTATTTTTAGCATCCAGTTCCTTTGTGACCGCATCATAGTATCCAATCAAATTGGTCAGAGAAGTCTTCCCCTTAAACCCATGTTGTGTGATGAATTATAAATGCAGTCTCGTCTAGATGATTCTGCAGTGCTTCTTTAACCAGACTTCATTATTTTCCCCAGAACAGAAGTTAACAGGTCTGTAATTACTCGTGTCACCTTTCGATCCCCCATTGTGAATTGTCGATACATTTGCACATCTCCAGTCCGTAGGCACCTCCCCTCAGTCCAAAGATGCCCTCATAATCTTGGCTAATTACCTGCTTACTTACTTTGCTGCCTCCTTTAATATAACTTGATAGATCCTATCCACCCGAGGTTCCTTCCTTGTGTTTAACCTCAACAATTTCTCCTCCACTTTGCTCTCAGTTATTACAAAATCATTTCATTCCCTGTTAGTTTAATAAGCTTTTGGCCTCCACTTCCGTATAGAATTCCTCCCGTATGAATGTAGATGCAAAATATTCAGTTTGTCAGCTACCTGAGCAGGATCATCAACAGTCGAACTATCGATATTAAGTGGACCAATATGATTCAACCCCTTCCTTCTGGAATTTACATAAGTAAAGAAGTCCTTGCTGTTTTTCTTTGCATCCTTTGTCAAAGATTTCCTGCAATCTGCCTTTGCTTGCCTTTGTTATTTGATTACAGACTGTCTTATAGCTACCATACACATCTCCTGATAATTTATATGCATCCCGTGCATGTTTCTTCTCTGCCACAATTTTCATTAGTTCATCTGACATCCATTTAGGCCTAAATCTCCAACAGTATCTCTTAGTTGGTATGAAAAGTAGCTTCCAAGATTAATTCCACAAATTCTTCCCATTTAGAATTTGCTATTGGTAACCTCATCGGTTGGTCCCACTGCATAGTATTTAAAAATTCTCTGAGACCACAGAGATGTGATCACTAGGTGGCAGATTTATCTGCAAATTCTTATTGAATGAATAATCACTACTGATAATTAGACCAAGAGTATTACTCCCTCTGGTTGCCTCTTGAACATGCTGCTTTAGAAAACAATCATTTAAGAAATCCACAAAGTCTGCTAATGTGTGAGGGATCAATCCAAAAGTTCCAGTGAATACCTGGGAAGTTAAAATCCCCAATTATAAGACAATCTGATTTACTGGCCCACTCTATTTCTATGTACACTTGTTTGTTGTGCTCATCAGTGGCATAAGGCATATAACACACTCCTACATCCAATTTTCTTTCCTAGTGTTTATGTCACACCAAACTGACTCAACACTGCACTGTCCTGCCACATGAACCAGCTTCACTTCCTTAGATTTTGTATTTCTTAACTAATAGCTTGAGGGGATACAAGGACTAATAGTTTAACAGTAGCCGTAGGCAGAGGTGAAGGTGATTCTTGCACAACTTCTATTAGAATAAGTAGCGACCTGGAGCGAGGGGTGTTGGGGGTTTCAGGGACGGGTGGCAGTCATCGTGAAACAGGTGGGTATATGGGATGTGTTAGAGTAACTAAGAATAAGAATAGGTGCATGTATACAATGCTAGAAGTATAGTAAATAAATTTGATGAATTTGAAGTGTTGGTCAAGACATCAAAGGCGGATATTGTTGGGATATCAGAGACGTGGTGTCACACAGATATAAGGAATGCCGAACTGGAATTTGGGGAGTACAATGTGTACAGAAAGGATAGACAGGATAGGAAGGGAGGAGGTGTTATGCTGTTAATTAAGAAACACATAAAATCAAAAGAAGTGCATCCAGTTGATATAGATGAACAGTGCACTGTTGAGTCAGTTTGGTGTGACATAAGAACTGCGAAAGCAAAAATAAGAGTAGGAGTGTGTTATAGGCCTAATGACTCGAATGAGTACAATGAACAATACACAGAAATAGTGGGCTAGTAAATCGGAATGTCTTATAATGGGGGATTTTATACTTCCCAGATATTGACTGGAACTTGTGGGTTGGGCACTCACACACACTTTTGTGGATTTATTGGATGATTGTTTTCTGCAGCAGCATGTTCGAGAGGCAACCAGAGAAAGTAATACTCTTGATCTGGTTATCAGCAGTGATCATTCATGTATTAGGAATTTGCAGATAAAAGAACCACTGGCTGGCAGTGATCACAGTGTACTGACGTGGGATTTACTTAAAGATTTAATTACCATCAGGGGTAAAGGAAAGGGTTTTTGCTTCCGTAAAGGCGAGTACAGTGGTCTCCGACAGTTTTTAAATTCTGTACAGTGGGATCAACTGACGATGTTACCAACAGTAAATTCTAAGTGGGAAGCATTCAAGGAATTAATCGTGGATGCTACTAAAAGTTTCATACCAATTAAGAAATATTGTTCAAGGTTTAGGCCTAAATGGTTGTCAAATGAACTAATGAGACTCATAACAGAGAAGAAAAATGCATGGGATGCATATAAATTATCAAGCAACTCAGAAGCCTATGGCAGATATAAGCTAATCTGTAATCAGGTCACAAAGGAGGTTCAGTAGACGAAGGCAGATTACGAGAAATCCTTGGCAAAGATGCTAAGAAAAACAGCAAGGATTTCTTTACTTATATAAACTGTAAAAGGAAGGGGATGAATCTAATTCGTCCACTTGACATCGATGGTTCGACTGTTGATGATCCTGCTCAGATAGCAAACAAACTGAATGAGTATTTTGCATCTACAGTCACACGTGAGGAATTATTAAGGTTTGAAAATGGCAGAAGGTTATCAAATTGTAGCAGGATACTTAATGATTTTGTAATAACTGAGAGCAAAGTGGAAGAGAAACTGTTGAAGTTAAACATAAGAAAAGCACCTGGGGTGGATGGGATCTATCCAGTTATATTAAAGGAGGCGGCAAAGCAACTAAGCAAACCCTTAGCCATAATTATGAGAGCATCCTTGGACTCAGGGGAGGTTCCCACGGACTGGAGATGTGCAAATGTTTCCCCAATTCACAAGGGGATCGAAGGGTGACACGAGTAATTACAGTCCAGTTAGTTTAACTTCTGTTCCGGGTAAAATAATGGAGTTACTGGTTAAAGATGCATTGCAGGATCATCTAGACAAGACTGCAGCAATAATTCAGACACAGCATGGGTTTGTTGAGGGAAAGTCTTGTCTGACAAATTTGATAGGATATTATGATGTGGTTACAAAGGAACTGGATGCAAAAAATAATTTTGATATCATATATTTGGATTTCAGGAAAGCTTTTGACACTGTTGCGCATGGAAGACTATTGTACAAATTGGAGCAGAATGGTATTAAGGGTAAGTTGCTGCAATGGATAAAAGGATGGTTAAGTGCGAGAAGACAGAGGGTGATAATCAATGGGTGCTGCTCTTCTTGGACTAATGTTATGAGTGAAGTCCCACAGGGTTCGGTGTTGGGTCCACTGTTGTTTTGTATATTTATCAATGATATTGATGAAGGTATATCAGGCTTAATGTCGAAGTTTGCAGATGATATAAAGGTTCGCAGGGTTGTTAATGACAGTAATGGCAGTGTGCTACTGTAACAGGATCTAGATAATTTGGACAGATGGGCTAGGAAGTGGCAACTGAAGTTTAACCTTGACAAATGCAAAGTACTGCATATGGGTAGAAGTAACCCCAGAGAAACGTACCAACTGTGTGGTACTACACTTAAGGTGGTAGAAAATGAAAAAGACCGGGGAGTAATTGTGCAGGCAGATATGAAGTTTTCTGAGCAATGCAGACAGGCTGCCAGGGCAGGTCATGGGGTTTTGTCAATGATATATAGGAATTTTGTTAGCATGGAAAAGGAGGTGATTATCCCTCTGTATAAGGCAGTGGTCAGGGCACGCCTTGACTACTGTGTGCAGGTCTGGAGGCATCATTTTAGGAAGGATGTAGATTTGCTTGAGCATGTACAGAGAAGGGCAACAAGATTGGTGAGGGGAATGAAGGGATCCTCTTACCAGGAGAGGCTTAAGTTCGCAAATTGCAGCAGCTGGAGACTAGGCACCTACGAGGTGATCTGATTGAGGTGTATAAGGCCTTGAATGGGTTGAGCACGCTGAATTCTGATGGGATTCTTCCACTTGTTCAGATTACGAACCTAAGGGGGCATAAATTAAAATTAAGAAAGGACAGATGTAGAATAGATGTGCGGAAATTTGCCTTTAGCCAGCGGGTGGTTAATTGCTGGAACAAACTTCCATCTGTCGTTGTGGAAGTTGATAGGTTTAATAAATTTAAGAAGGAACTGGACAGGCATTTGGAGGGAATGGTGTGGCTTTTTTTTTTTTTTTTTTTTTTTGGCTGATGCTGCATAAGCTCATACACTTTCTTTCTTGCATCACATGCTACTGCTACTACTTCTACTAATGTGATTAGTGGATTTCCCCAGAGCTCGGTGTTCTGCTTATTGTTGGTATGTTTATCAATGATATTACTGAAGGCATATGAGGATTAATGTCCAAGTTTGCAGATAATACAAATGTTGTCAGTGTGGTCAGCGACAGCAATGACAGTATGTTATTGCAACAGTATCAGAAAAGTTATGCCGATGGGCTGAGAAATGGCAAGTTGAACATTGATAAATACAAAGCACTGCATATGGCTAGCAGTAACTCCAGAGTAACGTAGCAACTATGTGATAGTACACCCATGGTAGTGGAAAATGAAAAACACCTTGGACATATCAATTGTGCGCTCAGATATAATATTGTTTGAGTAGTGCAGAGAGGCTATCAGGAATGCTCATTTGGATTTTGTCAGCGCTATACAGGAATTTTGCTAGCAGGGTTCATCATCATCATCAGCCATTTTCAATCCACTGCAGGATGAAGGCCTCTCCAGCAACTTTCCAGTTCCTTCTGTTTACTACCCAAAAACTCACGAATTTCATCTATCCATCTCCGCCTTTGTCTACCAGGTTTTCTTCTAGCTCCTCTTGGGTACCATTCTGTTATTTTCTTAGTCCATCTGTCATGTCTTCGAGCTACGTGTCCTGCCCAAGACCATTTTAGTTCTTTAGTTTTGATAAGAATGTCCTTTACTTGTGTTTGCTGCCTAATCCATGTGTTTCTCTTCTTATGTAACAGTCCGATTCCCAATATAATTCGTTCCATTCTTCGCTGTGTAGTTCTCAGCTTCTCTTCCATTCTTTTGGTGAGTGCCCAAGTTTCACTTCCAAAAGTCATGGTGGGGAGTATACATTGATTCATTATTTTACGTTTCAGACAAAATGGGATATTGCTCTTCAGTATGTGACTATATTTCCTGAATGCTATCCATCCAAAATTTATTATTCTCTTGACTTCCAGCCATTTATCATTATTACAGCTAATAACTTGTCCCAGATAAGTATATGACTCCACCTTTTCAATTACTGCTCCTTCAATCATTATTTCCCTTTCCGTGGCATACTTGTTCATCATTACTTTTGTTTTAGCCATATTCATCTTTAGTCCAAAATCCTTACTAACTGTGCATAACTGATTAAGATTTTCCTCTAATTCTTTGGGATCGTGGCTTAAGACCACAATGTCATCTGCAAATCGTAAATGGTTTAGGTACTCTCCGTTCACATTGACTCCTTTCTGCGACCAGTCTAATCTTCTGAAAGCTTCCTCAAGGGCAGCAGTAAACAGCTTCGGAGATATTGTGTCTCCTTGTCGAACTCCTTTCTCGATTTTAAATTTGCTACTGTCTTTGTCTAGTCTAATAAAGGATGTAGCACTCTCATATATTTTCTTCAAAATCATGTGTGGTGTATCTATGCCTTGTCTTTCCAGTGCCCGAAACATTGCCTTATGCTGTATGGAGTCAAATGCCTTTTCATAATCCAAAAATGCTAGGCATAACGGTGTTTTCTATTCATTTGCTTTCTCCATTAGCTGTGATATTACGTGAAGGTTATCCATAGTTGAGAATCCTGTCCTAAAGCCAGCTTGCTCTTTCGGTTGATTCTCATCAAGTATTCTTTCTAATCTGTTAGTAATGACCCTTGTGAACAACTTGTAGATGTGGGATAACAGTCTAATTGGTCAGTAATTTCCAATTTCTGATTTATCTCCTTTCTTATGCAGCAAAACTATGATTGCATTATTCCACTGCTTAGGCGTCACAACTTTTCTAATGCACTTTGTGAAGAGCCTTGCCAGTTTTTGTGTTATGTCTCTTCCTCCCAATTTTAACAACTATACAGTAACTTCATCTTCCCCCCGGGCTTTCTGATTCTTAATTTTCTTCAATGCATGTTCTACCTCATCAGGAAGAATATCGGGTATGTCGCATGTGTTGCTACTTTGCAAATCCATCTTCCCCACTGCTGGCATCATTTCCTCGCTCCTTGTATAATTCTCTATAGTAGTGTTCTGCTATTTGAATTATGCCTTCTCTGCTGTTTATAAGTACACCATCGCTATTCTTCAGTTTCAGTATCATTTGTCTTTCTGTATTACTGCTCATGGCTGCTGATTTAAATCCTTTGTTTTCCCTTAATGCTTGTTCTACTTTTCTTGTGTTAAATCTTCTTATGTCCTCTCTGAGTCTCTTTCTAATGGCTTTGCATAACTCAGTATACTCAATTTTCTCCCTGTCAGTGTTTTTCTTGCTCTTCCGTTTTTTCACCTTCGGTTCATCATAACAAGTGTTTCTTGACTAATTTTTTCTTCTTTCGATTTCTTTTTCCCTATAGGTTTCTTGGGCTTTATCACTTTCAGAAAGTTGTAATATTCCTCGTCGATATCTTGGTCCTGAGCAGTCTACAGAAGCTCAAACTTGTTCTTAAGTTCCAGTACATACTGCTTTTTCTCCTCCTCTGTTATCTCAAAGACCTTTGTATTATTTACTAGAGTCAGTTTTTTCCTTTCCTTTCCTACATCTATATCAAGTGTACATCTTACCATTCTGTGATCACTTCCAACATTTACCTTATTCAGGACGGTAACATCATTCACAATATATCTTCTGTTAGTGAGGATGAAGTCGATTTCATTAGTTGTCAATCCATTTGGACTCTTCCATGTCCACTTTCTATTCACCCTTTTCTTGAAAAAAGTGTTCACTACTGACAGTCCTTGAGATTCTGCAAATTCCACAAGTCTTTCACCTCTTTTATTTCTTTCACCAATTCCAAAATTTCCTATAGTTCCTCTTTTTGTGCTGTTTTGCCTTTTTCCAACCTTAGCATCGAAGTCCCCCATAATAATAGTGTAGTGGGTTTTCTGCTCATCTAGAAGACTCAACTTCGGTGTACATTTCTTCAACCTCTTCATCATCATGGCTCGATGTTGGTGCATAAATCATTATAATGTTTATCTTGTACCTCTTAGAAATCTTGAGTATTAGTCTTGACACCCTTGGTGTCAAGACTAATATTCAAGACTAAAACTCCATTGTATAAGGCAATGGTCAAGCCAACACTTTGAGTGAGTATTGTATAAACATCTGGAGGTTTCATTTTAGGAAGATGAAGAGCTACTGGAATGAGTACAGAGAAGGGCAACAAGATTGGTGAGCAGAACAAAGGGGGGGGGGTGCTCTTAGCAAGAAAGGCTTCAGTCCTACAAATTGTAGTGTCTGAAGACTAAGCAGTTGTGAGCTGATTTGATTGAGGTGTTTAATGCTTTGAATTGCTTGAGCAAGTTCAATGCTGAGAGGGATTCTTTCTCTTGCTCACACCACGCACAACGGGCCACAAATTCAAATTGACGGAGGACAGTTGCATAACTGATGTGCTGAAGTTTGCCTTTAGCCAGCCTGTGGTTAAAGGCAATAGGTGTCTAAAAATATATATATAAAATAAAATTTTAAAAAATGCAGGTAAAATGGGGTGATGTCATGGGTTTTTTTTTTTTTTTTAAATGTTGTTGTATAAACTTGCTTTCTTGCAACATTTGCCACCGCTAATGCTAAAACAAGGATCATGATTTCGATTGATAGGTGGAACAGGACCAGGGTATGTCTGCCAGGGGCAAAGGTTGATGACATTGTTGAGCAGATATCATCTTTTAAGGAAACAAAAGGTGATATTGTTGTACACATTGGCACCAATGATATTAAGAGTAGGAGACCGGTGGGATTACTTAACAAGCGCAGGTCTGAGTTGTAAAAAAAAAGCCATCAGTTAGGGTTGAATTTGAAAGTGTCTGCAATTCTGCCCAGACATGATAGGAAGAAGTATATGACAAGAGACTTGTCGATCAATACGATCCTGGAGAGAGAGATTGCGCAAAGCTCAAGAGGTAGAATTTTTCTCAGCCTGGTCTGTGCTTGTTAATAGGAGAGCCTGCTTCTATAGGAATGGAATACACTTAAATAGAAAGGGTGCAAGAATATTTGCTGATGCTATCGAGGCAGTGTTTGGCGGGTCGAAAAACTGTTAATTTTTGGAGGATACACAGACTAATAGATTAACAGTAGCCACTGGCAGAGGTGAAAGTGATTCTTGCACTTCTATAGGAATGAGCAGCATCCTGGAAAACAAAGTGCAGGGGATTTCGGAGACTCCTGGGAGTCATTGCAGAACAAGTAAATACATGGGCTGTGTTAGGGTATCTAAGAATAGAAACAGGTGCATGTATTCTTGTGTGTAACACCAATGCTAAGAGTTTGGTAAATAAATTTGTTGAATTTGAGGTGAACTTCAAAGGCAGATATTGTTGGGATATCAGAGATGTGGTGTCACACAGATATAAGAAATGCAGAAATGGAATTTGGGGAGTACAATTGTACAGAAAAGATAGACAGGATAGGAAGGGAGGAGGGGTTATGCTATTAGTTAATAAACACATAAAATCCAAGGAAGTACAACCAGTTGACATGGTTGGACAGTGCAGTGTCGAGTCAGTTTGGTGTGACATAACCACTAGGAAAGCAAAGTTGAGAGTAGGACTGTGTTATAGGCCTAATATCTCTGATGAGTATAATAAACAACTGTACAGAGAAATTATTATTATTATTAGCCATAGAGTAGGCGAGTAAATCAGTGTCTTATAATGGAGATTTTAATTTCCCAGATATTGACTGGAATTTGTGAGTGGTCACTCACACACTCGCAAGGCTTTTGTGGATTTACTAGATGATTGTGTTCTACAAAATGTTTGGAAGGTAACTAGCTGGAGTAATACTCTTGATCTGATTATCATTAGTGATTCTTCAACGATTAAGAATCTGTAGATAAAGAAGACACTAGGTGGCAGTGATCACAGTGTGCTGAAGTGGGATTTACTCAGAGGTAATTTCCATCAGGGGTAAAGGGAAGGGTGTTTGCTTTCGTTTAGATGACTATGTTGGTCTGAGACAGTATTTAAATTCTATACAGTG
This sequence comes from Mastigoproctus giganteus, assembly GCF_048544385.1. Classification (NCBI taxonomy): domain Eukaryota; kingdom Metazoa; phylum Arthropoda; class Arachnida; order Uropygi; family Thelyphonidae; genus Mastigoproctus; species Mastigoproctus giganteus. Next base: position 12,990,587 of record NC_143579.1, read on the forward strand.
GGACCAACTGATGATGTTACCGACAGCAAATTCAAAATGGGAAGCATTCAAAGAATTAATCTTGGAAGCTACTAGGCTTTTCATACCAAGAAATATTGTTCAATGTTTAGGCCCAAATGGATGTTAGATGAACTAATGAGGCATGTGGCAGAGAATAAAAATGCATGGGATACATATAAATTAACAGGTTATCTGGAAGCCTATGGTAGATATAAGCTGGTCTGTAAACAAGTCACAAAGAATGTTAGGCAGGCAAAGGCAAATTATGAGCAATATTTGCAACGGATGCAAAGAAAGAAATCTTAGTTCTTTACTTATGTAAACTCTAGAAAGAAAGGGATGAATCAGATTGCTCCACTTGATATCGATGGTTCAACTGTCGATGATCCTGCTCAGGTAGCTAACAAACTAAATGAGTATTTTGCATCTACATTCACACTTGAGATGTTATTCAGGGAGGGAAATGCCAGAGGTGAATTAAACTCTGGCAGTGAGCTAGATGATTTTGTAATAACTGAGAGGAAAGTGGTGGAGAAATTGTTGAAGATAAACATAAAAAAGCACCTGGGGTGGATGGGATCTATCCAGTTATATTAAAGGAGGCAGCAAAGGAAGTAAGCAAACCCTTAGCCATTATTATGAGAGCTTCCTCGGACTCAGGGAAAGTACCCATGGACTGGAGATGTTCAAATGTGACCCCAATTCACAAAGGCGGAGGTGAAATAAGTAATTGGTGACCTGTTAGTTCAACTTCTGTTCCAGGGAAATTAATGGAGGCACTGGTTGAAGAAGCACTCTAGGATCATCTAGACAAGACTTCAGTTATATCTCGGACACAGTATGTGTTTGTTGGAGGGAACTCTTGTCTGACCAATTTGATTGGATACTATGATGTGGTCACAAAAGAACTGGATGCAGGGAATAACTTTGATATCATATATTTGGATCTTAGAAAGGCTTTGATACTGTTGCATATGGAAGACTGCTGCACAGATTGGATCTTTGGAGGCAAATTTCTGCTATGGATAAAGGGACGGTTGAGTGGGAGAAGACAGAGAGTGGTAATTAATGGACACTGCTCTTAATGGACTAATGTTATTAGTGGAGTGCCCCAGGGTCCAGTGTTGGGTCCATTGTTTTTTGTTTTTATGAATGATATTGATGATGGTATTTCAGGCTTAATGTCCAAATTTGCAGATGATACAAAGGTCAGCAAGGTTGTTAATGACACTAATGACAGTACACTGCTGCAACAGGATCTGGAAAAATTGAGCAGATGGGCTGAGAAGTGGCATTTGAAGTTTAACATTGACAAACGTACTGCTTATGGGAAGCAGCAACCCAGAGTAACGTATCAACTGTGTGGTACTACACTGACAGTGGTAGAGAATGAAAAGGACCTGGGAGTAATTGTGCAGGCAGATATGAAGTTTTCTGAGCAGTACAGATGGTCTGCAAGAGTAGCTCATGGTGTCTTGTCAATGTTATACAGGAATTTTTCTAGTAGGGATATGGAGGTGATTATTTCCTTTTATAAGACAATGGTCAGACCTCTGTACAGCACTCTCACCTTGAATACTGTATACAGGTCTGGAGGCCTTATTTTAAGTAGGATGTTGGGCTGCTGGAATGAGTACAGAGAAGGGCAACAAGATTAGTGAATGGAAGAAAGGGTTACTCTTACGAAGAAAGGCTTAAGTTTTGCAAATTGCAGTGTCTGGAGACTAGGCAACTGCGGGGTGATCTTTTGGAGGTGTATAAATCATTGAATGGTTTCAGCATGCTTAATGCTGATGGCATTCTTCCTCTTGCCCCGAATCATCACTGAGAGGGCTTAAATTCAAATTGAGGAAAGACAGTTGTAGGATAAATGTGTGGAAGTATCCCTTAGACAGTTGGTGGTTGATTGCCAGAACAAACTTCCATCTGTTGTAGAAGTTGATAGTTTAAATAGATTCAAGGCAAACATTTGGACAAACATTCTAGACAAACATTTGGAGTGAGTAGATTGGGGAAATGGGAAGGGTCGTTTTTTTTTTTTTTTTTTTTTAAAGCTGGTGCTGTATAAGCTTGCTTTCTTGAATCATGTGCCTTTTCTAATGCTAGTATGTTAATTTCTGATGTTGACTTTTTTTTTTCTTTTTTTTTTTTTGGGGTTGTTTTAATTAGTAATTATAGAAGGCAGAGAGTCTGGAACTTCAATATTTTTTCAAATCATCTTCAGAAACTTGGTGTCTTCTCATTTTTTGAACTTTATTGCAAATTTTTGCCACTATCTTACCACACTTTTTTCAAGCCTAAATTTTCAGTTAAAATTTGTCTTATTCTTTTTTTTTCCATAATGAGTTCTGATGCCACCATTCTGATGATTAAACGACCATCACTTCTAATTATTTTTCTTACCTGTTAAACAGTTTCATGGAACCATATGGCTCGGTCATTTATAACCTGGTGCATTCTCTCTCTCTCTTCCTTCTAAAAAATCTTTTATGGTATTCAAATATGCGAGCACGTGACTTAGTATTTTCCTCATAAACATTATTTGACAACTTGTAATTTTCGTTTTGTGTTGGAAGTCTGTTTACTCTGTCTTTCATGGCCTCTTGCATTTGCGATCATACTACTGTCTCACTGAAGGCCTACGAGCATATTTATAGTTTAACAACTTGGGTAGACGTTGACCAATTATCAACAGAGGGGTGTTTAGATATTAATGGTAGGGCAGTGTACATGTTAAAATACATGGTATTACTACTTCTTTTTAATAAATGGAATTTAAATCCTAATTTTTATTCATATTGTCTTTTTTTATTTTTGTTTTTTTCATATCAGCAATATGGACATCAGCGGCCTCAGTATCAGCCTCAGTATGCTGCTGTGCCTACATCACAGGCTGCATTATTTTTTACACCTAGTGCTGCAACACCTAATTATTATCCTCCCTCATCATCTCAGTGTGAGTACTTTTATATTGCATAGTTATAATTTTAATGGATCTGAAAAAATTAATGAATTATAATTTAAATATAATTTAATGAATTATATTTAAGAATCAAAAACGGAATTTATTTTATGAGTATAATTATTATTTTAGAAAGGTAAGTTTCTTGCTTAATATGTAGTTGAATACCTTTCAGTTAATCATAGAGATCATTGTTGTTCCCAATCCATTATGTGAGGTGATTGTATAGGTCACTATGATAGCACAGGTCAGTTACCTGGACTGTTATTCTTCTGTACATAATTTTTCTCAGTGCTGTCTTATTTCTCATTATATCTTTAGAAATGTTTTATTATTATTATTATTTCTTTTTTTTTTTTTTGTCTAAGAAGGGTTTTTAAATTTATTTATTTTATTTTGTGAGCACTATTAAATAATAATAGTTTATATAACTTACTTTCTATAATTCATTTGCTTATTTTTGCAAAATCTTTTGTCTTTATTAAAGACTATTTCTAGCTACACAAAATTATTAACCTGTTCTGATTTTTAGTTATTTAGTGTACACCCTAAATTTTCTTCTCTATTACCAGCTTTGACACAAAAAAAAAAAAAAAAAAACGAAAAAAAAAACAAAAAAAAAACACGACCTTCCCACATTAGTTGTCCATAATACCCTCCAACAATTTGTCTATTCTTCATTGAATTTATTCAAAGTATCCAATTCTACAACAGCAGTAGAATTTTGTTTCAGCAATCAGCCACCTGCTAGCTAAAGGCAAATTTCTGCAATTATTCTGCATCCATCAACCATGAAAATGGATTGAGCACGAGGAAGAAACCCTCGCATTGTGTTTACTCAATCCATTCAAAGTGTGAATCATACACCTCACAGGTGCTTCTAGTCTCCAGACACTGCAGTTTGTAGAACTGAAGTGTTTCTTGGTAAGAGCCCCCTTGCCTATTGTGTTGCTCTTTTCTATACCCATTCCAGCAGCCCTGCATCCTTTCTAAAATAAGGCTTCCAGACCTGTATGCAGTACCCAAAACCTGGTCTGACCATTGCCTATACAATGGGATAATCACCTCCTTATTACTGCTAGCAAAGTTCCTGTATATCAGTTTCTGAATATCCTGGCATTCTGTCTGCACATTTAACCCAAGTCTTTTTCATTTTACATTACCCTGAGTATAGTTCCACACAGTTAGTATTAGTAACGGCCGCATGGTGCAAGAAAGCCTATGGCTTATGCTGCACCAGCCAAAAAAAAAAAAAAACCAAACAAAACAATGATAAAAACAAAAAAAAAAAAAAATAAATAAATAACTAAATAATAATAATTAATAAATAAATAAAATAAAAAATAAATAAAAAGGAAATTAAACCTATCATCCTATGCGCTTCCCTTACCCGAAAGTACTATCCAGATGACCTTTGAATTTCCCCAAACTGTCGGCCTCTACCACCCATGAAGGCAACTTATTCCAGTAATTTATAACTCGCTGGCTAAAATAAAACTTCCTGCAGTCCAATCTAAACATTTCTCCCCGTAACTTGAATTTATATCCCCTAGTTCTAGCATCATTTATAATCTTGAAAATTTTGTCCTCATTCATTTTACTGATGCCTCTCAGAGCCTTAAACACCTCAATCAAATCTCCTCTAAGGTGTCTAGTTTCCAAACTCTGCAGCCCACATATTCGAAGTCTTTCTTCATAAGGACGCCCTTTTGCCGATCTCACCAGGCGAGTTACCCTTCTTTGCACCCTTTCAAGAAGCTCAATGTCTTTCTTTAGGTGCGGTCTCCATACTTGAACACAGTATTCCAAGTGTGATCTAACATAAGCCTTATATAATGGGATTATCACGTCCCTATATCTACTTGCAAAAGTTCGATAGATCATCGATAGGACACCATGGGCCTTCCTTGCAACCTGTTTACAATGCTCAGAGAATTTCATGTCTGACCGTATCGTAACACCCAAGTCCCTTTCCTCCAGTACTGGGTTTAGTTGAACTCCACCAAGTGAATAAGTTTTTTTGGGATTACAGTTTCCCAGGTGTAATACCTTAACTTTGTTGGATTAAAGCACAGCTGCCATTTTTCTGACCATTCCTGAAGTATATCTAGGTCTCTCTGAAGAAGCTCAGCTTGACAGTGATCATTAACTACTCTACCAATTTTAACATTATCTGCAAATTTAGACATCACGCCCTCTATCCCTTCATCAATGTCGTTTATGAAAATTAAAAACAACAGTGGCTCTAATACTGATCCTTGGGGAACCCCACTTCTTACATCAACCCAATCTGAGGAATAGCCATTTATCACAACCCTCTGCCTCCTGCCCTGAAGCCATCCTTCTATCCATCTAAGGATTTTCCCAGTGATTCCAACCTGTTCCAGCTTATAAAGCAACCGCTCATGTGGGACTCAGTCAAAAGCTTTGCTGAAATCTAAATAAACAATGTCGAAATTATTCCCTAAATCCAGCTCGTGAGTGACCCTTTCGAAATAGCGAACCAGATTTGTTAAACATGATTTTCCCATTACCAAACCATGCTGAGTATCCTTGAGAATTTCAATTCGATCCAAATGATCCTGAATTCCACCCTTGATCATTGCCTCCATGATTTTCCCTACTACTGAAGTCAGACTGACAGGTCGATAATTTCTAACTTCACTTTTAGAGCCACCCTTATGTATGGGAGATACATTTGCACTTTTCCAATCCAAGGGAATCTCCCCAGAGTCTAGTGATGCTCGCATAATTAGCCTCAATGGTTCAATGCACTCGCTTGCCACCTCTCTTAAGATTATAGGGTATATTCCATCAACTCCAGGAGCCTTGCTGGTCTGTAGGCTCGAAAGTTTTTTCATTAAATAATCTTGCAAAATTTCAATATCATTAATTCCATATTTTTTAACTTCGCTCCCACAATTTCCCATTGCCACAAAAGGCTTTTCATTTGTAAATATCGATGCAAAGTAACTGTTGAATTCATCTGCAATGGCAGCTGGTGTATTTATTACTATCCCCTTTCCCTTACGTAAAGGTCCGATCTGGTTTGTCCTGCTCTTCTTGGCATTTATATATGTGAAGAATTCTTTATCCCCCCTCTTTGCTCTGTTTGCTAGTGATTTCTCATAAACTGCCTTTGCCTGTCGAACCTTTTCTGTGGCTCTATTACACATCACCTTGTAGCTGTTATAGGCTTCAGTACTTTTTATTGCTCTGTAACCTTTCCATGCCACCTTTTTCTGCTCAAGTAATGCGGAAACTTCACTATTCATCCAACTTGGAACCCTTCTCGTGGAGTATTTTTTTAATGGTATATACGCATTCAAGGCGTCTGTGATTAATGTTTTAAAAGCGTACCACAGTTCAATTGTATTCATTCTCTGCGCCATATCTACCCAGTTAATAGAGGCCATGTAGTACCTTAAGGCATTGTAATTTCCTTTTCTGAAATTAAAACCCATTCCTTTGCCTTTTACTTCTGCTACCTCTCTCTTCATCATCCACCGTAGAACTCTGTGATCACTTCCTGCTACTGGTTCCTCTACTGTCAGCCCTGTTATGTCATCTGATTCATGTGTGGTGATGAGGTCTGGGATATTCTTTTCTCTAGTACTTTCCCTGACATGTTGATACAAATAACAGTCATCTAGTTGATTTAAAAATTTTGTTCCCCATGTCGAGTTTCCTTCCCATTCCCTTCCAATCAATTAGAGGCAAATTGAAATCACCCATAATAAGGCATTGACGCTTACTTGCCCATTCCATTTGCATGTAGAGGCTTTTGTCATAATCTTCACAATCACCTGGTCTGTAGATTACTCCTACTCGCATTATACCTTTGTTTCCAACTATCTCACACCATACAGACTCTATACTAGCATGTGAAATGTCTGAATCCGGGAAAGGTATTGTCGCACTCAGGCTGCTTCTGATAAGAAGAATTACCCCACCACCCCTTCTATCTAACCTATCCTTCCTAAATACATTATACAAGCCATACTGAAACTCATCATCCCCAATTTCCGGGTGGCACCACGTCTCTGTAAGCCCTATTATGTCCGCGTTACTTGTTTTAACCAGCATTTCGAATTTGCTCATTTTATTGACGACACTTCTAACGTTACTGTATAAACAATTAAGATTTACTGTTCTTGTATATTTAACAACCCTTGAAGTTTTTTAGGCTCTCTTCCCTGATATTAGCTACCTGCTCACGTGAAACGTCTTTGCCCTCAGAACATCTAGATAATACGTCCAGTTGGGGTAACAGATAAGAACTCTTAAGGTATGTGCAAGAGTTACATTGACCAATATTATCAGATAAACGCGTGTCAGTATTACCCACATCCCCTTTAACTAGCAATTTCCCTGAACCTTTAAGGTATCCTCAATAATACTGGCAAAAACTTTTGCACCACCTTTGTTTAAGTGTATCCCATCTCTACAAAACAAATTCCTTCTACTTACAAGTGTGGGCCATGCTGATAGAAATTTACCCCCTAAAGCCTTGCAGATTCCTTCAAGTCTTGAGTTAATCCACAAGGCTCTTAACATATAATCCCTCCTATCGTGTCTGGGCAGAATTGCAGACACATAGACATTATGGCCTAGCTTGCGACATTTCCTCAGCATGGTCCTGTATTTTTCCAACAGATCGTCAGATCGTGTACGTTTAATATCATTTGTCCCCACATGAATAATAATATTTTCTTTACCCCCTTTAAAATCTGACAATCTGTTGGTGACATCATCAATAGTTGCTCCCGGCAGACATACCCTGGTTCTGCTCCACCTATCTTTATTACAAAAAATATTCCCAGTTTCTCTGACAATGGAGTCTCCTAATAAAACAATGTTCTTTTTAACCAGAGTAGTTTGCACTTGGTTTTTCTGTTTTGAGGCTCGAATCGGGTGTGCATCACTTGGTAGATTGCTGGAGTTTTGAGTCCCTGACGAGCTCCCAGATGCATTATTTTCGAGGGCAAGCATTCCTTTTTTCAGGACTCAAATTGTTCCATCAGTGCACCAAATTGTAATTTAAGATCGGCCACTCCTTACATTGATCACAAAGAAAAGAATCCCCAGGTGAGGTAGGATTAGTCACCAGGTCGACCTTGGAAAACATTCCACAGGTTCCACAACGGATTAAATCATTACTTACCCGTAAATCGCCATTGGCTATTTCCGTGTGAGTCACGATATTCTGTGACGTGTTTAAGGCAGATCTCGTAACTACCATTATAAAATTAAATGAATATCGATGAAAGTAACTTTAAAAAATTATATCTATAATATTATTAAAATCAAACAGTTACAAGAAAACCTATAACAAAATAATCTAACAATATCTAAATAAATCAAATATTTAAAAGCACTATCCAAAAGTAAACCACTTAACTGAGGAGCCTGTCTAAGCGCGTCCGCTCACCTCGAATGCCAACGTACGTTCTGTTGATACACTAATCTGGGATTACTGCTACCCATATGTTATCCTTGCATTTGTCAATGTTAAACGTCATTTGCTATTTGTCAACCCATCTGCCTAATTTTTTTAGATCTTAGATCTTATTGCAGTAGCATACCTTGATTATTACAATTAAACACCCTGCCAACCTTCATCGGTATCATTAATAAATACAGAAAACAACAATGGGCCCAGCACTGAACCCTGGGAGACTTTGCTAATAACATTAGCCAAGGAGGGGCCATTGATAACTATGCTCTGTCTTCTCCCACTCAACCATCCATTTCCCTAGCAGTAACTTGCCCTTAACATTGCCAGTCTTTTATATGCAACAATATCAAAAGCCTTCCTGAAATCTAAGTATGTGATATGAAAATTATTTTTTGCATCCAGTTCCTTTGTCATTACATCATTATATCCAATCAAATTGATCAGAGAAGATTGCTGCTTAACTCATCCATAATGTGACTGAAGTATAACCACACTCCAGTCTAGATGGTCTTGCTTTACCTCTTTAGCCAGCGCCTTTGTTGCCAGGTGGGAAGGAGCAGCAGTGCATAGCATACGCTTCTTGATTAGACCGGGGTTCGAGCCCGTCACCACCAAATACGGAGGATGTGGAAAGGTCAGAGAATGACCACTGCATCTCCCGGAGCAATATGGCCTTAGTTGCTAATGCTCCTAAAAACCAAATAACCAACTAACCAACCAGGTGGGTAGGAGCAGCAGTGCGTAGCACCCGCTTCTTGATTAGACCGGGGTTCGAGCCCATGACTGCCAAATACGGAGGACGTGGAAAGGTCAGGGAATGACCAGCGCATATCCCCGGAGCAATATAAATATGGCCTTAGTTGCTAATGCTCCGAAAAACCAAATAACAACAACAACTTCTTTAGCCAGTGACTATATTGTTTTCTCTGGAACAGAAATTAAGTTGACAGGTCTGTAATTATTCGTTTTGCCCTTTGATCTCTGTGAATTAGGGACACATTTTCATATTTCCACTTCACAGGGACCTCTCCTGAATCCAAAAATTGCTATCATAATTATGGCTAAGGGTTTTCTTACTGCCTTTGTTACCCTCTTAATATAATTTGATGGGTTTCATTCTCTTCAGGTGCCTTTTTTTATCTTTAGCTTCAACAGTATCTCTGCCACTTTCCTCTCAGTTATCACAAAATCATTTAGCTTCCTGTTAAGAGTGGATAAACATCAGGCATCCCCTTCTGTAACGAATTCTTCATGAAGTATAACTGCACTCATTTTGGTATTTTGCATATACATTCATATGCATGTAGATGCAAAGCCAATGTCATTTCTCCCCTTAATTCTAGTGTTTACATAAGTAAAGTCTCTTGTTTTTCTTTGTATCCTTTACCAAAGGCTTCTCATAATCTGCCTTAGCTTAACCTCTTTTGTGACTTGATTGCTGATCAGTTTATATCTGCCATAGGTTTCTGTATCACCTGATAATTTATATACATCTCATGTGGTTTTATTCTCTGTCACAAGTCTTATTAGTTTGTTTCACATCCTTTTAGGTGTAAGCCCTGAACAGTATTTCTTAATTGGTGTTAAAAGCCCTGTAACTTCCATGATTACTTTTCTGAATGCATCCTATTTTGAATTTACTGCTGATACTAGTAGAATAGAATTTAAAAAAACTGTCTGAGACCACTGTAATCACCTTAACAGTGCATATAAAAAATTTCATTTGGTTTGGTGATAAATGAGATATCATCCCCCACCCTGCACCTTCAGTAAATAGAAAAGCACATAATACATAAATCTTCATCATGTGATTCTGTCATTAGGGTCTGTAATGTAATGAAGGATCCTTATAATGTCACTCAGTTGTCTGTATGTCCGCCTGTCTGCCACAGCATTGTATCTCTGGAACCACTCAACCTATTGACTTGAAATTTTGCCTGGGTTTGTACCTCATGTGAGCCAACATAACGCCATATTGATTGTTGTTGACAAAAATTTGTCTGAGAAATGGGGGGGGGGGGACAAAATGTTATCGACAACCTATAGCTTGTTATACACCGTTGGAAAGAGCTCAATGAGTAGTTTTAAAATATAATTTTAATTTTTTTTTTAATTAAAAATGGCAGCACCAGAGAGAAAAATATGAGTAATTTTTATATCCCTCCTCCCCCATTTACATTGCTAATGGAGCTAAAAATTTAAAAATCACATTAGCTATACGTTATTCGATGCTTATCAAGGGGGCGCTTCCGTAGCCAGGTGGGCAGGAGCAGCAGTGCGTAGCACATGCTTCTTGATTAGACCGGGGTTCGAGCCCGTGTCCGCCAAATACGGAGGATGCGGAAAGGTCAGGAAATGACCATCGTATATCCCCGGAGCAATATGGCCTTAGTTGCTAATGCTCCTAAAAAACCAAACAACAACAACAACAGCTTATCAAGGGAAAACTATTCTGATTGAAATCTATCATTTACTTTTTGTGTTAAAATTAAAAAATATAATTTTTTATTGCACTTTGATAGCACGCTTCTTTGTACTAAGTAACTCTCCTTTTGGTGACAGAAATTTTTTCTAAATAGTTAGTTAATAATTCTATAAAGGTCATTTATAAATTTTGCAATGAGAAGTATTTTTTTAACAGTTTTCAAAGCTGGAGTTGTCCTGACAAGGTGTTCAGAGAGTCAGTGTTTGAGGTGGCGGTTGTGGGGAGGTGCCTGCACGGAGTCTTGCATGACCCTCACCTGCCAGTCGCTTCTCCCGCAAGACTTTAATTGCTTCTCCAGGAAGAAGTTGGAGTTGCTTCTCCCACCCTTGTCATTCACAAGTGGAAAGACTCAAATAGACAACATTTTCGTTAGTTCCTCAGTTTTAGGCCAAGCCATTTTACTTTTTTCAGTTACCGTAAAGCTCTTTATTTGAGATACTACACTAATGACCATTCGTGACCTTTCATCCTGAGTGCCCAGCACTCAGTATCTGACTGATTTATGTTTTTTAGTAACTTCTGTTCTTCCTATCAAATTTCACACTATTTTTGTAGTATCTTTTAAATTCTGGTAGTACATTAATTAAGCAAGGGAATATCTTCTGTGTTCTTGTGTCTATGCTAGCAGGAATGTTTGCCAAAACCTTTAAATTATCAATTATCAAGAATAAAGTAAAATAAATATTAATGCAAATACATCACACTTTATTCGCTGTGCATAAAAAAGCCTTTTATAATTTATATTTATGAAGGTCGTTTAATAAGTTATCTACCAAAGTAACTTCCCACAGTTATATTTAAATGATTCATGATTTATCATTTTATTACATATCTCAACTTGAATCATACTAATTTTGTTCTTACAATCAACTACATATGAAACAAGGTGCCTCCGTGTGCAGGAGCAGCAGTGCGTAGCACACGCTTCTTGATTAGACTGGGGTTCAAGCCCATGACTACCAAATACGGAGGATGCGAAAGGTCAGGGAATGACCACCGCATATCCTGGAGCAATATGGCCTTAGTTGCTAATGCTCCTAAAAAGCAAATAACAAACAAATAAACATATGAAACATGTTTCATATGCTGCTTTATTTATTGGAAATTTTAATCACTTTCCATTTTTTTCCCTATTGACTGGTTTCCTATTTCATTTCTTTTAATTCTAAATATTCTTGCAATCTCTTTCTATATAGATTCCTAATACTTTCATCTTGTAATAATAATAATAATTCAGTTTTGAGTTTTGTTTCTTTTATCTTTATCTTTTAAATTTTTCTTAAAGGATTCTCTAAAACTGTATGTTCCCCTTATTACTTGTGATCACTCCCAATGTGTACTGATGGTATTGTTTTTATATCCTTATATTTTCCTGTTTTATATTTATTTTATTGATTATGTAATCAATTACTTATTTACTTGCCCCTGTTATTTTATATTATTCTTTATGTTAAAAATAAAGCATTGTTAATTCTATATATGAAGTCTGTATAAAACTGTAACAATTTATTTCTTTGTTGGTATATTGTTATTTCATTAAACTGTTAAATTCTTTTGTTATTCATTGAGATTGCAAATGCAGAAGCAAAATTCCTCTATTACTAATAAAACCCCACAAACTGTTCTAGCAGCCTGTCTGCACTACTTGCAGAACCAGAAACCTGCAGTCTGACTGCACTATTACCCTCAGGTCTTTATCATTCTCCACTACACTGAGTGGGTTATCACACAGTTAATATGTTATTCTGGGATTACTGCTCCCCATATGCAGGTACCTTGCATTTATCAATGTTAAAAATTTTACTGTGAAATTTTTTCTTTGTTGAGGGTGAGATGGTTTATATATAACTATTTATCCCTCCAAATGTATTCATGAGAATGAAATACATCTCCTAGGTGAATGAAAATGTTTCTCTTGTATTACATTGTAATTCTATTAAAAGAAAAAAGAAAAAAAAAAAAAAAAAAAGGAAAAAAGACCTGTTGACCCTGCTTCTGGTGAAACAGTCTTTAAAGAAAGTTTGAAGTTGAAATTTATACTTCATGTTTTTGCCATATAAAAACTTGGTTATTATAAAGCATTCATCCATACTCTGTATGTTTGTGTGGTTGACACTATGTGGCAACAATTAAGTTTGTTGTCAAATAAAAATTATGCACATTGTCAGCTGTTCATAATATTATTATGAACACCTAACAATGTGCATAATTTTTGTAGCAGTAAGAGAAGTAATGAAAGACAGCTCGAATAAGGCTATAGCTGTAATTAGTGCTAAGAGCTTATTAATCTAAAGATTTTTTTTTTGAGGCCAGACTTTTTTTTTTTTTTTTTGTCGAGTCATGGTTAAATGTTCTTTACCAGCGATTGTTATAGCAGCCTATGAAAGAAACAGATTGTTAGTAGAAGCTGGAAAACTAATGGTTAGCGCTAGAGTAATAATTAAATGAATAATAGTGAAAGGCATTATTTCTGTTTTACAAGGTGCTATTGTTTCTATATTGAAATCCATAAGAAAAACCTATTACATCATTAACTTTAGTGCTAAAGTCTTGGAAATTATGGTTTCCAGATTACCTGCAAGAAAATGCTGTTTTCTCAAAAAAAAAAAATAATAAATAAATAAATAAAATAAATAGAAAAATTAATAAATAAATAAAAGTTTTTGAACACATTACAAATATTTCATATATACAGGGCATCTCAAAAATATTGGTACAAACATTTAAGGGTGGTAGGTAACATCTAAAGGAATGTGAATCGCATAGGAACCCATAATCGGAAACGTCATCGCAAGTCGGTATACGACGCTGTTCATCAGTTCGCGAGAGGGAAAATTTCTGGTTTACTCATTCAAGCAGTAGTCGCCGCACGAAGAGTGAGCCGGCTGACATGCATCTAGTGTATGGATTAGCAGAGGGCAATGGATGAGCCGCTCAACGAATTTATGGAAAACGCTTCCCAGACAGACATGTATCACACAACCGTTTGTTTGCGCGTGTTCATCAAAATGTGTACGATTATTGGTCATTTAGAGGTAACAGGAGTAGTGCAGGCAGACCACGTTCGACACAAACTCCTGCCATGAAACAAAGTGTGTTGAATGCCCTCCAGAATAATCCTACTACCAGCACACGTGCCATTGCTTCTGCCTTAGGAGTGTCTCGTTGCAGTGTACAGCGTGTCTGGCACGACGATTCCTTACACCTCTTTCATCTCCAAAGGGTTCAGTTACTGCTGCCCCAAGACCATTCCTGCACATGTGGCTTTTGCGCAGTGGGTTCTCCAAGAAAGTGTTCAAGACTTGAATTTTCCAGCCTATGTTTTATTCATGAATGAGGCTTATTTCACTCGGGAAGGCTTATTCAATCAGCACAGTGCTCATGTGTGGGCTCACGACAACACGCATGGTGTGTGCCCCCATGCGGCACTACATCGCTTCGCAATAAATGTGTGGGCAAGTGTGGTCGGTGACTGCTTAGTCGGCCCATACCTGTTACCATCCCGCATGAACTCCGCTAAATATTGGATCTTTCTTGAACAAGTTCTACCAAGGTTACTTGACGATGTTCCAGCAAATGTGAGACGCAACATTTGGTTTCAACATGACGGGGCACCTGCCCATTATGGAAGGTGTGTTCGTGACCATTTGAACAGGCGTTTTGGGCGTCGATGAATTGGCCATGGTGGACCCATTGCCTGGCCCCCACGCTCACCTGATTTATCGTGCCTTGATTTCTTTTTGTGGGGGTCCTCAAATCTATCGTGTATGAATTGCCTGTGGAGACGGAAATGGATCTCGTGGCGAGACTCATCTGCACTGCTGCTACTGTCAACGAAACTCCAGGTGTGTTCAACTGTGTCCGCCAATCCATGTTGCGTCGGTGTCACACATGCATCACGTCTCATGGCGGAACCTTCAAGCATCTGTTGTAACATCATGAAATGCATCCATCTCATACTCCATTGTTAATATTATGTCAAATAAATGTTTCCCACTAATTACTGTCTTGTGTCATTTCTGCTTCTTGTGCCTCTGCTACCACTTTCCCGTGATGTTTCCAATTATGGGTTCCTATGTAATTCACATTCCTTTCGATGTCACCTACCTCCCCTAAACGTTTGTACCAATACTTTTGAGATACCCTGTATATATGAATCTGAATATTGGTGGGGGGGGATATAGAGCCTGGAACATATTCAGAGTTTATATATAAATGTTACATATAAACAGCAAGATTATAATGTCTGAGAACTATAAAGGCCTTACATAATTAAATTGTATGTTGCCTAAGTCCATTATCTTTTATTTTTTCTCATGAATCAAAAATAAATCTGTTTTTGGACTTAGAATCTAATTTTCTTTTGCTCAAAATTATATCTGTTTTTGAACTTGGTTGAAAGTCGAAGTGTTTCCACCACTTTTTTTATTATTATTATTTTTTTCTTAAAGCTCACACAAAGTTGTTTTCAATGTGAACATTAGTTTTTTCATTTAAATGACATAGCCAAGTGGTCAGGAGCTTGAGTGCAGCAGCAGCACACGCCCTTTGAGTGGACCGGAGGTTCAAGCCCGTGACTGCTAAATATGATTAGCAATTTGTATTGATTGATTTATTGTAAACTCCACTGACCTGGTGGTTGTGCTGGAGTATAAAAAAGAACTTTTTTTTTTTTTTTTTTTTAATGGAAACATAACTTGTTATTAAAGGTAGAAGGGAAACCTTAGTCACTCATTTGTCTACAATTTTATTTGCAGAAAATCAGTGCAATAAATATTATAAAGTCAACTTTCATTATAACATTCATGTTTATGACACTTCTGATTTTAATGCTTATCTCTTCTGGACCTACCATCAATCCCCTGATGTACTATGCACCTTTTAACATCTGTAACATACCCTTTTAAAATGTTTGTCTGCAGGTTTTCAACTTGTATATTAACAGTTGTATCACAAACACTGCATTAAAAGAAGGGGGAAAAAAAAAAAAATGAAAAACTGAAAATAAATATCTATAAATAATGAAAATTATCCCCAAAAATTTAATTCCAATCTTTTGGGCAAGTCTCTTAAAAAATGCTATAATGAAAGTTTACTGTAGTTCAATTTTTATTAAAATTTAGGGAGAAATAATAAGTGTTGAATGAATATAATGTTCTGAAATATGTTGATTTTCAATTATTAATTGAAATGGTTGATTTTTATGTATTAATTAACTGGTAATTAATGAAAAGTTAAAGGTAGTAAATGGCACATTCACATCCTAAGTTCTGCCTGGTTTTGAATGAGATTATTTTTAGTAATGCAGTGATAAGTTCTTTTACAGGCAATAAGGATATTGCACTGGTCTTATGTTGCTGGTGTTTATTGCCTCAAATTTGCACTTTTTTCTGACATTCCTAATAATAAACTATGAACAAATGTATGTGTTATGTAGAATCTGTTCTGGCCATTATTTGCTATAGTTATTTACTTTTTTTGATTAATCCCGAAAAAGAAAGTCATTAGTTTAACGATCTGTCCTCTCCCCCACATTCAAATGTAACACATAAATTTCTTTCTGTTACATTTGATGTTACTTTCTATATAATTAATATAAAGAATATAATTTCTTTATATTAAGCCTTAATTTGGGTACAGTTATTTTATTATTTTTATAGTGTATTATCCCCAAGCACTAGCCCACATTCCTGCTGCTACATGTTCTATGCCGGGCATAGCACAGCCAACCTCACAAGCCTCTCAGAAAAAGGAAAGGAATATTATTCGAATTGAGGATCCTAATACAGGAAAAGATGTTACAGAGGAGGTTCTTTTTCATGGTAGTAATAGTTCTACTCCACCTACATCAGGAACATCTAGTGTTTTGGCTACACCACCTTCAGTGAGTATATTTAGGTACTGTTTTATCATGCTTGGAAGTCAATGATATTAACTGTACAGAAGTTTTATAATGTTAGCTATTATCCAAACTTTAAATTTTTTAAAGTAGTAATCTTAATAGAGTAAGTTTCAGAAAATGAATGTCCTGGGGCAATGCATAAATCTGAATTTAGAAATATTGGTAGAGTCGAATCTCATTAATACAAAGTTCAAGGGTACTAAATTTTCACGTTTTTTAATAATGAGGTTTGTAGTAACAAGGTTCCCCAAAAGTGTCAGAATTTTACCCCCCTCCTTTTTTTTTTTTTTTGGTACATACTATATACAGTTGAATCTTGTCAATACAAAGTTCAAGGGACTGAAATTTTCATGTTTTGTAATAACGAGGTTTGTAGTAACAAGATCCGCCAAAAGAGTAAATTTTACAGTTTTTTTTTTTTTTTTTTTTTGCACATACTATATCTAAAAATAATAAATAATATCAAAAATAAAATAAAAAATAAATTAATTTAAATTAATAAAATTAAAACAAAAGCCCTCCCTAACAATACAATAATAGGAATAACACACTTTTTAAAGATTTTATTTTATTTGTAAGATAAACTAAGAGAAAGGCAATTAACAGAAATGAAAATATTGTACAATATATATATTGATATATACAATATTTTAGTATCCGAGTAAAAAGAATTAATCTTAATATAAAAGGAGATATACAAGCCATTAACTTTTTGATAAATTAATCTAATTTAAAGAAAGAATCCAATGTTCTTTGCACAATTTTTGTCCTATATGCATTTTTAAGTACATCACAGACATTATCAAATGCAATAGTTGTTTCTTTATCAACGTTACTGCATGCCAACACATTCTCTGTTATGCACAATGCATTTTGGGCATCTTTTTTTTAGATGGTTGTGTGTGTGTGCATGTGCATGTGTGCGTGCTTCACTTTTGCTGGTAACAAAAACATTATTTTGCTTGGTGCTCAGCAGCTCTTCTGGTATTGTGTTGCTGTGGTAGAAACTTCATCATCCACCTTCACAAACTTTTCATATTCGCCAACAAAATCCATAGACTCCTTCAAATTTCCCCATTCCTCAATGTTGCTATCACATTCATTTGCTGGACTATGTTTTTCAATGATATTTTCTCCAAAGACACTCTTTCTGAAGCAGTTGATTATTAATCTTAATTAATTATTAATTGCAATACTGTCAAGATTATGGATAGCATTCAAGACATTCCAATTTGGTTGCGAATTGTTCCCTCATATGTTGCAGATCAAATACCAATTAGGCAGGCTCTATAGCTCTATATATTTATGCTCTCTGGAGATTATATATAATGCCTTGATCCAGTGGCTGCATAAAACTGATGGTAATGGGAGGTAAAAACAAGAGCCTTATATTTGTCAACATAAGTGTCTTGGCAGAATGTGCTGTACAACAATCTAGAATCATCAAAATGTTCCTTTTTTCTGAAGTCATTCTTCTGTTCACTTTTGATAACCAAGACTGAAAAATTGACCATAAGCCAAGCACTTCTATTGTCCTCATAATCAGGGAAGTTGGTTAACTTCTTTAAAGCATCTTGGCTTAGAAAACTTGCCAATCACAAGTGGGCATAGTTTTGTACTGCCATTTGAATTGCAGCATAACAGAACAGCGAGTCTTTTTTTTTTTTTACTTAACTTTCCACCATGACAAGACTCTCCTCAAATGGCAAATGTTTTGTTTTGCAATAAATTATAAAATCAACCTGTCTCATCAAGATTAAAAATTTCCTTTGCCTCATGTTTTTCAAGAATGAACACAACCAGTTTGTAGCCTTTGTCGACTAATCCAGACTCATCCAAGTTTCTTGCGACGACCGACTAACTGGTTAAAATAAATTTATTAAAATAAATAAATGATATATACATAAGATAAAATAGATAAAATAAGATAAAAGCATTAAAATTCAATAAGATAAAAGTGTTAAAATATAATATAATAAAAGTGTTAAAATACGTAGAAGCATTTGAGACGAAGTGCATCTTCATCAGCTAGTCGGTGAATGGTGTACTTCAGTATATATTGATGGTTACAATAGCAAAAGTCAGCTGGGCATGATCATGTATCACGAGTCTGCTGTCGGTGGAACAGAATTACGTACACGTGATTACTGCCAGCGCTCAATGCACTGCAATACAGTACATTCTATAATAGTAGTAGTAGTACTGGCATGTGATGCAAGAATGCAAGTGTATGAGCTTATGCAGCTTCAGCCAAAAAAAAAAAAAAAAAAAAAAAAATCACACTATTTCCTCCAAATGCCTGTGCAGTTCCTCCTTAAATTTATTTAACCTATCAACAGATGGAAGTTTGTTCCAGCAATTAACCACCCGCTCGCTAAAGGCAAATTTCCGCACATCTATTCTACCTGTCTTTTCTTAATTTGAATTTATGTCCCCTTAGATTCGTAATCTGAACAAGTGCAAGGATCCCATCAGAATTCAGCGTGCTGAACCCATTCAAGGCCTTATACACCTCAATCAGATGCCTAGTCTCCAGCCACTGCAATTTTCAGAACTTAAGCCTCTCTTGATAAGAGGATCCCTTCATTCCCCTCACCAATCTTATTGTCCTTCTCTGTACACGCTCAAGCAAATCTACATCCTTCCTAAAATGAAGCCTCCAGACCTGTACTCAAGGTGTGGCCTGACCATTGCCTTATACAGAGGAACAATAACCTCCTTTTCCCTGCTAGCAAAATTCCTATATTTCATTGACAAAACCCCATGACCTGCCCTGGCAGCCTGTCTGCATTGCTCAGAAAACTTCATATCTGACTGCACAATTACTCCAAGGTCTCTTTTCATTTTCTACCACCATAAGTGTAGTGCCACACAGTTGGTACGTTTCTCTGGGGTTACTTCTACCCATATGCAGTACTTTGCATTTGTCAAGGTTTAACTTCAGTTGCAACTTCTTAGCCCATCTGCCCAAATTTTCTAGATCCTGTTGCAGTAGCACACTGCCATTACTGTCATTAACAACCCTGCCAACCTTTGTATCATCTGCAAACTTCGACGCTAAGCCTGATATACTTTCATCAATATCATTGATAAATATACAAAACAACAGTGGACCCAACACCAAACCCTGTGGGACTCCACTAATAACATTAGTCCATGAAGAGCAGCACCCATTAATTACCGCCCTCTGTCTTCTCCCACTCAACCATCCTTTTATCTATTGTAGTAACTTACCCTTAATACCATTCTGCTCCAATTTGTACAATAGTCTTCCGTGTGCAACAGTGTCAAAAGCTTTCCTGAAATCCAAATATATGATATCAAAATTATTTTTTGCATCCAGTTCCTTTGTAACCACATCATAATATCCTATCAAATTTGACAGACAAGACTTTCCCTTAACAAACCCATGCTGTGTCTGAATTATTGCTGCAGTCTTGTCTAGATGATCCTGCAATGCATCTTTAACCAGTGACTCCATTATTTTTACCTGGAACAGAAGTTAAACTAACTGGTCTGTAATTACTCGTGTCACCCTTCGATCCCCCTTTGTGAATTGGGAATACATTTGCACATCTCCAGTTCATGGGGACCTCCCCTGAGTCCAAGGACGCTCTCATAATTATGGCTAAGGGTTTGCTTAGTTGCTTTGACGCCTCCTTTAATATAACTGGATAGATTCCATCCACCCCAGGTGCCTTTCTTATGTTTAACTTCAACAATTTCTCTTCCACTTTGCTCTCAGTTATTACAAAATCATTAAGCCCCCCTGCTACAATTTGATAACCTTCTCCTCATGTGGGTGTAAGTACACTCCCCTCGTGCGATTTATAGTGCTATTATTGGTAGCTATGTGCAGTGCTTCAAGCCATTAGCTCTGGATGTAATCAAGTGAATAGTCAATGATTTTAATTGGGTTGAGCAGCACAATCTTGATCCCCGACAGGATATTGAAATCGTTGACTATTCATGTGATTACTGCCAGTCCTCATGGCTTGAAGCACTGCACGTAGCTACCAATAATAGTACTATGAATCGCACGAGGGAAGTGCACTTACACCCTATTATAGAATGTACTGTATTGCAGTGCGATGAGCATTGGCGTTCATCACGTGTACGTAATTCTGTTCTACCAACAACAGACTCATGATAGTGCCCAGCTGACTTTTGCTATTGTAACCATCAGTATATACCGAAGTACACCATTCACCGACTAGCTGATGAAGAGGCACTTCGTCTCGAAAGCTTCTATGTATTTTAATGCTTTTATTATGTTATATTTTATTTCTGTTTTATCTTATGTATATATAATTTATTTATTTTAATAAATTTATTTTAACCACTTAGTTGGTTGTTGCAAGAAACTTGGATGATATGCAACCCGAATCGCAAGGCCTATTTTCTAATAATCCAGATTCTGCAAATATTTCACGAAACCAAGTTATTCCTGTTTTTAAATCTTTGGAGTTGGTCACTGTTGCATTTTAAGTTGCTAATTCCATGATTCTAAGATAGATAATTTGCCTTTTCTTGCAAAATCTGACCTGATATTGGTTAATTAGATGCACGCATTTGTTGGTACCACTCAAAGTTTTGTTTCAGGCTCCTAGTGCTTTCAACTACAAATTTGTTTCCATTTTTTATCGCTGCTCCAGTGGCACACACTTCAAGTTTTTTTCAGAATTGTAAAGTAGATAAAGGGATGTATTCCTTTGCAATGTTTGTTTTGCTTCGTTCCATCCTATCACTCTGTTGTATAATTTTCAATTTCATTTCCAGGCTTAATTCCATCCGTTTACGTTTTGTTGCCATGACACTGCTAGATGAGATTTAATATAAACAAACTTTAAATTAATTTAAAGACACAAGTTCTAAAAAAAAGACATTAGCTCAGATAAAATGGCATAAAAAAATTATAGATTATATTTTAGCAAAAGACCCTTTGAACTGGCGTAACTATTGCAACTGACCTTTAACAAGGGTGTAAACAACTTAGAAAATCTGTTTTTATTCTTTTGTTAATTTAACATATCATCCTTCATAATGATATGTTAAATGATGTTCATGATGTTTTTCAGAGTGCACTTAAGTTGTAGCTACCATAAACAAAAGTTTACCCAAAAGTAAATTCTAACAAGTCAGTGCCATCCTTCAGGAAGCAGGGAACCGGGTGGCCAGAATCAATAATAAGGATAATAATTGGACAACTATGCCAAGATTTGTATTAAACATACAAAATAACAATATTTATTTCTCACGGGATGGAAACGAACTTTGTAATACATATTAACTGCAAATATATAAACAAATATATTTACGTAGAAAAACCTATCCTTTTTCAGGAGAATGGTATGTGCTTCATATAAACGAGCACTTTGTATAAACTGAGTTTGTATTAATGAGATTTTACTGTATCTAAGAATAATAATAAATAATAATATCAAAAATAAATTAATTTAAATTAATAAAATAAATTAATAAAAAGAAAAACCATGTCTAACAATACAGTAATGGGAATAACACCTTTTAAAGATTTCATTTTATTTCCAAGATAAACTAAGACAAAAGCAATTAACAGGAATGAAAATATTGCACAATATATATTTTGATATATACAATATGTAGGCAGTACTCATTTTTGGCAGTATTTTAGTATTGCAATAAAAAGAATTATAATCTTAATATAAAAGGACACATACAAGCCATTAACTTTTTAATAAATTAATCTAATTTAAAGAAAGAATCCAATGTTGTTTACACAGGTTTTTGTCTGTGCATTTTTAACTGTTCTCTGTTATTAACATTCTCTGTTATGCCCAGTGCATTCTGGGCATCTTTTTTAGATGGCATTGTGTGTGCTGCTTCACTTTTGCTGTTGCCGGTAACAAAATAATCATTGTTTTGCTTGGTGCTCAGCAGCTGTTCTGGTGTTGGCGTTGCTGTGGTAGCAACTTCATCATCCACCTTCACAAACTCTTCAAATTTGCCAACAAAATCCATATGCTCCTTCAAATTCCTCCATTCCTTAATGTTGATATCACATACGTTTCACTGTACCATAGTTTTTGATGATATTCTCTCCACTCTTTCCGAAACAGTTCATTATTACACTTGATACAATACTGTCCCAAGCAATAACAAGCGGATAGCATCCAAAATATTCCAGTTTGGCTGTAAATTATACCCTCCTATGTTGCAGATCAAGTACTTTATCAGGTGAGCTCTGTGCTCCCTTGAGGCTATAAATAATGCCTTGATCCAGTGGCTGCATAAAACTGGTGGTATTGGGAAGTAAAGCCAACAGCCATATATTTGTCAACTTAGTTGTCACAGCAGAATATGCTGTATAATGATCTAGAATCATCAAATGTTCCTTTTTTTTTTTTTTTTTTTCCTGAAGCCAATCTTCTATCCATTTTTGATAACCAAGACTGAAAAATTGTGACCCTATGGTCACAAGCACTTCTTCCCTGTGATTATGTTAGACTCATAATCACAGGGAAGTTGGTTAACTCCAGTCCAACTTTCCTAACAGTGAGGTAATTTTCCTTGGTGATTTTCATGTTCATAACTCCAGCTGGCTTCCATTTTCTAGTCACACTGACCCAGCCGGTCTAGATGCTGAGGCTTTTGCAATTACTAATGAACTTGCACAAATTGTTCATTTACCTACAAGAATACCGGACAATCCTAATCATAAAGCCAATATGCTTGATCTTTTTCTCACAAACAACCTTTCTAAGTACATGGTCGAAGAGAGAGAGGTGATTTAGGCACTTCAGATCACAACTTGGTGATCACAACAGATTGTCTCTTCTTCAATGGAACCTTTATCTCATGGCTAGTCCCAACCTCGTGTTGTTTGGCATTACAAGAATGCAAAATGGGATGACCTGAGAGATTTCTTTTCTTCTTTTCCTTGGTTGGATTACTGTTTCAAAACTTCTGATGTCAACGTTTGCTCAGATCGTGTCAGTGAAATTATTTTTGTAAGAATGGAATCTTTTATTCCATATTCCACTTAAAAATCTCGTACTTTATCCAAACCTTGGTTTTCCAATAAATGTGCTAAGGCTGTTCAAGAGAAGAATGTTGCATATCGCAATTGGCTTGTTTCTAATTCTCCAGTTTCATTTTCTGCCTACACCAAAGCTCGCAACAATTGTAAAGCAGTTATTAATCAGCCCAAACTAGAGTTTGAACAGGATAAGAGTAGAAAACTTGCTTCTTGCCCTAATGGTAGCTGAGCATTCTGGTCTCTTGCCAAAGCTACTGGGTGCAACTTTTGCCCATCTCTGCTCCCACTTTTGTCCAAACCAGATGGTTCTGTTGTCACTTCAGCCAAGGATAAAGCTGACCTGCTAGCATCCCATTTTTCTTCCAACTCATGTATTAATGATCTTGGTAAAACACCTCCCACAATTCCCAACACGCTCTATTCGATGCCTCCTGTGGTCTTCTGTCAAAAGATGTCAGAACGATGTTGACGAATCTTGATACTGAGAAAGCTCCAGGTCCCGATGGTATTTCTCCACTTGTTCTCAAAATCTGTGCTCCTGAACTTACTCCTATTCTTTGCCGCCTTTTTTCACTTTCTTATTCCAAAGGTATTTTTTCTTCTGCTTGGAAATTTGCTCATATCCAGCCAGTTTCTAAAAAGGGTGACAAATCCCTCCCATCCAATTATCGTCCCATTGCAATTACTTCTACTTTTTCTAAAGTAGTGGAGAAATCAATTAACCGC
The DNA here is from genome assembly GCF_048544385.1 of Mastigoproctus giganteus. Classification (NCBI taxonomy): domain Eukaryota; kingdom Metazoa; phylum Arthropoda; class Arachnida; order Uropygi; family Thelyphonidae; genus Mastigoproctus; species Mastigoproctus giganteus. Next base: position 13,015,138 of record NC_143579.1, read on the forward strand.
CAACTCTTAAACTATCTAGAAACCTTCTGTCTGATCAACGATCACCAGTATGAATTCCTTCAATGTCGTATTGGTGATATTCTGGCTTATGCTACTATTTATGGACTAATTCAATGGAAAGGTTCGGTGAAACACAAGTAGTTGCTCTTGACATCTCAAAGGCTTTCGATCGTGTTTGGCCTAAAGGTCTTCTAAACAAGCTCCATCTTATGGTTTGCCAACTGTTTTTAGTAATTGGTTATCCAGTTTTCTCTCTGATCTCTCACTGATGGCTTTCTGCCTTCTAACTTCTCCAATAATGCTGGTTTACCCCAAAGGTTCATTTCTCTCTCCCACTCTTTTCCTGGCGCCTCCGTAGCCAGGTGGGCAGGAGCGGCAGTGCGTAGCATGCACTTTTTGATGAGACCAGGGTTCGAACCCGTGACCACCAAATACGGAGGATGCGGAAAGGTCAGGGAATGACCACCGCATATCTCCGGAGCAATATGGCCTTAGTTGCTAATGCTCCTAAAAACCAAATAACAAACAACAAAGAACTCTTTTTCTCTTGTATATTAATGACCTTCTTCCATTGACTGGAAATCCTAACCATAGTTTTGCCAATGATAGCACATTGCATTCCACTTTCCATTTTGAGAAACCTTGTCCTGCACAATCAGCTTCAACTTCTCGAAAATCTGTTACCAATTCCTTAAATGCCGATCTTCAGGTAATTCTCCAGTGGGGCAAAGACAACTTAGTTGATTTCAACCCTTCTAAAACTCAGTCTTGTCTTATATCTCACAAAAAGGGATTCTTCTGCTCCTATGCTTATCTTTAGTGACACTCCGATTTCTAGGCAAAATGATATATCTCTTTTGGGGATTACCCTGACTTCTAATCTCTCTTGGCACAAGCACATTAAAAATATTGCTTCCTCTGCATCTAAAAAACTTGGTTTTCTCTTTCGCTCTTGACGTTACTTTTCTTCCCAACAGCTGCTCACTGTATAAATTGCAAATCCACCCTGCCATGGAATATTGTTCCCACATCTGGGGTGGTGCCCCCAAAACCTCTCTCAGGCTTCTTGATTCCATTCAGAAGAGGGCAGTTAGGTTAATTAATGATTCATCTCTAACAGAGTCTCTCAACATGCTGTCTCTTAGACGTACTGTTTCTGCTGCATGCCTCTTCTACAGATACTTCCACTGGCACTATTCTTCTGAATTGGCTTCTATAATTCCTGCTCTCTCTTTCAAAACAGTCTGAACACGTGCCGCCGCCAGTCAACATCCATTTACTGTCCAACTTCAAAATCACAGAACCAACTTTTCATCTTCCTCATTTATTCATTCAACTCCGTTTTCTGGAACAACCTTCCTTCATACGTGTTTCCTGAAAATTACAGTCTACAGAAGTTCAAGTCCAATGTCAACAGATATCTTCTTTGATCTTCTCAACTTCCAATCCAAGCACGGTACCAAGTACTATAGGTTTAATACCTCTCGTGTTTGGGGTTTACATTAAAAAAAAAAAAAAAAAATCTTCAGAAAATCTTAGATTTGTAAACTTACCAATCACAAGTGGGTGTGGTTTTGTACTGCCATCTGAATTGCAGCAGAACAGAACAGTGAGTCTTTGTTTACTTAATTTTCACTATCACAAGACTCTACTCGTACAGCAAATGTTTTGTTTGGCAGCAAATTATTAGATAAACTTGTCTCGTCACAATTAAAAATATCCTTTGACTCATTTTTGAAGACTGGACCATATGGAATGCAGCCAGACTAGTTTTTTCTTTGTTGATTAACCCAAACTCGTCACACACATTTCGCAAAATTAAGGTATTCTTGTCTTTAAATCTTTGGATCCAGCTACTGCTGCAATTGAACTTGCTAATTCCATGTTGCTGAACTAGATAATTTATCTTTTCTTGCAATTTCGAACCTGATATTGGCAAATTTGATTCATGCATTTGTTGGTACCACTCAAACTTTTGTTTCAAGATCCTTGTGTTTTGCACCACGAAATCGATTCCTGCTTTTTAACTGCTACTCCACTGTCATGCACTTTTTTTTTTTTCAAGTTTTTCAGTATTGTAGATAAAGGGATGTATTCCTTTGTAATGTCCGTTTTGCTTTGTTCCATCTCAGCCTCTTGTATAATTTTTAATTTCCAGGCTTAATTTCATCCATTTGCATTTTTGGTGCCATAACACTGCTAGATGAGATTTAATATAAACAAACTTTAAATTAATTTAAAGACAAGTTCCAAAAAAAGACATTGGCTCAGATAGAATGGCACAAAAAATAGATTATACTATACTGTAGCAAAAGGCTCTTTGAACTGGCATACCAATTGCAACTCACCTCAATCCCATGGAAAGTGTGAGGGAGTATGTAAACAGCTTAGAAGAACTGTTTTTATTCTTTTGTTTATTTAACAGCTCATCCTTTACAGTGTTTTTCAGTGCACTTCAATTGTAGGTACCATAAACTGGTTTTGTTCACACAAATGTAAAGTGTAATAAGTCAGTGCCATCCTTTGGGAAGGAGGGAACTGGATGATCAGAGGCAATAATAGGGGCAATAATCAGACAACTGTGCCAAGGTTTGTATTAAACATACAAAATAACAATATTTATTTTTCACAGGGTGAAAATGAACTTTAAACACATATTACTGTATTTTTGTAGTTTTTGTATGTCATAAAAATTAATAATGGTATATTTAGTTTAATTTTAGTTTTACACCATTGTTTCAGAAGTAAATGTCAAGACACAAAAATACCATTTTTTTATGATATTAATTTTTTATTTCCCTGTAGAACAAACATATACAGCCACTCCCTGATAAACGTAAGGATTGTGTTTTGTGGAACTCTATGTAAGTCGGAATTTCCCCCATGCTTGTGCAACACTCGCAACTGTGTTCACTGAATTGATTGAACCAAAAAAGAAATGTTCGATGAATGTTGAATAAAATTATTTATTGTATTATTCATTTTTTTATCTCATGCCAGAAAAAATGACAAAAGTGTGCAATTTAAAAATTATAAAATTGCAAAAAAAGAGAGGAGACAGGAGGCATAACATCAGTAAGTTTTACCTCTCTAACGGTGTGCTTATTAGCTGAGTGAAGTCATGTTTGCCGGTAGTAATATGACTCTCACGTTCGAATTGAAATCATCTAGATGCATAAGATGTCAATGTCAAGGAGCATTATCTAATAGAAGCAAAATCTTAAAAGGAATCTTGTTGTCTTTACAATATTTTTAAACCTCTGGAATGAAGCAGCATTTAAACCAATCCTCAAAGAGAGATATTGTTATCCATGTTCTCTGGTTCGATCAGAAATGCATGGGTAGGGTGGCTTTATTGATGCCATTAAATGTACGAGGATTTCCAGAATGGTACTCAAGCAGTGGTTTTAATCTGTAATCTCCCGCTGCATTAGCCCCAAGCAAGAGCGTGTCCCTGTCTTTTGGAGCATTGAAACCTGGCATTGTCTTTTCTTCTTTGGCAATGTATGTTCGATCTGGCATTTTTTTCCAATACAGAGCAGTCTTGTCAACGTTAAAAATTTGCTGCGTTGAATAATCGCCTTCATCAATAATTTTTTCCAACACGTCACAAAATTTCTCTGCAGTTGCAGAATCGGCCCTGGTGACTTCACTGCATACTTTAACATGTGTAAACCAGCGCGATGCTTGAACCTATTAAACCACTCATTGCTTGCTACGAACTTGGCTTGGGGTTCGCTGTACTTATCCTTAATATCTTCATAAATACTTCTTGCTTTTGCTTTAATGGTCATTGGACTCAGGGACACTTGCTTCTAAATCTGATTTTCTATCCATATTATTAACAGCTGTTCCATCTTTGATATAGCACCTGAACGCTGTTTTGTGATCACTTTGCCTGACGTAACCGAGTGGTCAGGAGCACAAGTGCAATGGCACACGGTCCTTGAGTAGACCGAGGTTCAAGCCTGTGACTACCAAATTCGATTAACATTTGTAAAAAAAAAAAAAAAAAGGTAAATTACAGCCATTATCAACCTACTGCAGGATGGAAGCCTCCTCAACAATTCATGCTAAGGGAAATGGACCATAATCTGCCACGCTGGTCCAGTGCGGGTTGGCAAATCAACCGTATTCAGCAGTGAGGGGCTTGAACCCCAGTCTACTCAAAGAGCGTATTTTTTTTTTTTTTTTTTTTTTATGAAAAACTCCAAACACGAAAGGTATCAAAACCTATAGTACTTAGTACCGTGCATGGGTTGAAGGAGAAGTATGGGGGGAGGAGGATGCCAGAAACTTTGCTCTAGAGACTAAACATGGGTTTCACCACTTCAAACCTCCAATAAGCAAAGTGGTGGTGTTTCACTGGTTGATGAAAGTCGTCTACCACCTCCCGCTCCTGACCACTCAGCTACAGAGGCCGTTTGTATTGACTATAAAGCGTTTAGGGCTGAAGCCTCAAACTATGGAAAAGTCTAGACTATGTATAAGTTAGTGCAAAAGCATCAATAATACATTACTAAATCTGAATTAACAGAATGTTAGCAAAACAGCATTGTTTTAAGTTATATCTCATATTGTGAATACTTTCACAACAAGTTGCCATGATATTGCATTACTTCAAATAAGTAACATTAGTCTTCACCTGAGGAGAAGACTAATGTTACTTATTCTCAGATGTATACCACCACTCAAACGGCACCGTTTTAGGGCTCTTTGCCCTTCTTTGTTGGGTGGGTAGGTACCCGAGTGATGCAATGATGAGAAGAAGGGCCAAATAGCCCTGAAATGGTGCTGTTTGAGTATTGATATTGCATTATTTGAAATAATGCAATATCATGGCAACTCGTTGTGAAGGTATTCACAATATGAGATCTAACTTAAAACAATGCCATTTTTCTAACATTCTGTTTCAGATTTGGCTATGTATTATTGATGTTTTCGCACTATACTTATATATAGTCTAGACTTTTCCATAGCTTGAGGCTTCAGCCCTAAACGCTTTATAGTCTAAACACATCATACACCATCAAGCGACTTTCATATTGTGGAGTTATACTTCATAACTGTTTTGCCATCATTGCATCACTCGGGTACCTACCCACCAATCGAAGAAGGGTCAAATAGCCCTGAAATGGTGCTGTCTGGGTGGTGGTATACATCTGAGAATAAGTAACATTAGTCTTCTCCTCAGGTGAAGTGTTACTTGTTTGAAGTAATGCAATATCATGGCAACTCATTGTGAAGGTGTTCACAATATGAGATATAACTTAAAACAATGCTGTTTTGCTAACATTCTGTTAATTCAGATTTGGCTATGTATTACTGGTGCTTTCGCACTATACTTATACATTTGTATTGATTGATTGATTTATTGTAAAGTCAACTGACCTGGTAGTCGTGCCGGAGCTGCTTTTTTTTTTTTTTTAAATAGCACTTGAATGCTGCTTTGTAATTACTCTGTTGATCTTAGTGCATTGATCCTTTGATGTGTTCTTTTATACGTCCACTGTCCTTTAAAATAGTATTCACTGTTGAAGCAGCAAGACCTAATTCCCTTGCAATAGATGACAAAACTTTGTCCTGCTTCGTACTTCTTCATCATTTTCTTCATTTCTAAATCAATTTTGTTTCGTTTTCCTGCACTGCCAGCACTTGCACTTTCCATTGGTCCCTTTCCCTTCACCACTGTAATACGTAAATAGGAATGAAGAGAAGTTTCTAAAAATTTGTTTTTTATATGATTGAAGATTTCGGGGAAGAGGACACATTTCACCATAATACTGTAACGTAAAAACCCACAGAATTCCAGTTATTAGTATTATCACAAATGCAATAAGATTGAGTTTACTACCCATTTGTAATGAATTGCACTAACAGAAGTGCAAATTGTTTTTATCGTTTTTTGGTTGTGACTTCCAGAAACGTGTTTTAGAAAAATATCACAAAAGCATTCAAAATTGATTCTTATAATGGAAACATATGATAATGATGAAAGTGTAGTGCAATTTCCATTATAAATATGACCTTTTAGAGAGATAAATAGCTTAGTAATATAGCTAAATTTTCAACTTCCAAGGACATGGAATGAATTTCAAAAAAAGAAAAGAAAAAAACATTATGTTATTGGGTTCACCTTACGATATTTTCACAACACTTCCATTTATCCCTACAGATGCAAAATATGTTTCCATATTTTTTTAAGTTTGCGCCAGCCAGCAAAAACTTATGTAAAGTCGAATTTGCATAAGTCTAGTATTACGTAAGTCGGAGAGTTCCTGTATTTATTTTTTTATGATCCATTTTATTATCATTAACTTCATTTTGGAAATCTTACAAAAGAATGTTTACTGTACCACTGAGAAGGAAGCAACTACTATTTTCACTCTACAGAGTATATTCAGTTATGGAGTAAATTTTTATGAACAGCAAGCCTTATTCAAGACTGGTCAGTGAAATTGTCCCACCTAAAAGGAATACTTGCTTTAAGGATCAAAATAGATGAGCGAATGACTGTTTGTGTGTTAATTCAGCAGTACTTATGGAAAATGCATTGCACATCAAATATCGCACTAAAGAGTTAAGAAGGTGGCAGGTGTCATCTTGAGCTGTGCTTATTTCACTTGTGCTGTGAGTTAGACAATAGTTAGCTGGCTGAGAGGTGAAAGTCAGTGGATGTCCTACTATATTCTAAATACATTTGATAGGTGACAGATTGGTATTCTGAGGCTTTTGCAGTTACCTCGCACAGATTGTTCAGTTACCTACCATCTGACAATCTTAAGCACACAGCTGAGATTCTTCATCTGTTTCTCACAAACAACTCTTCCACATATATGGTTGAGGTGAGTGGTCCTTTGTGCATCTCAGATCACAACTTAGCGATGGCTGGAGCCTTTCTTTTGTGGCCATTCTCAGCTTCATATTATTTGGTATTACAAGAATTCAAATTGGAATGACCTGTGAGATTTTATTCTATTTCTTGATTGAATTACTGTTTTAAATCTTCCGATGTCTGTGTTGCTCAGATGTCAGAGAAATTATTATTATAGGGATGAAATACTGTATTCCACACTCCTCCCTTTATCTAAACATTTTCCAGTAAATGTGCTAAGACTGTTCAAATAAGATAAGAATATCGCAATTGGCTTGTATCCAAGTCTCCATGTTCATTTGCTGTCTTCACCAAAGCTCACAATTGTAAAGTAGTTATTAATCAGTCCAAACTACATTTATAATTACTCCACCTTCAATCACCGAATCATCCCTTACAAGTTATTGCTTTGCACAAACTTGTCCCTTATGGTGCAGTGCTCCAACTTGTATAACAATATTTTATGTGGAACAGTATAAAAAACATTTTTTAAATCTAAATATATGATATCAAAATTATTTTTTTGCATCCATTTCCTTTGTTGTGACATCATAGCTTTGATTCAGATTGATCAGACAAGATCCCCAATAACAAATCCATGCTGTGACTGTCATAGTTATATGTCATAGTTATGCTGAAACATAACTATGACATATATGTTTCTCCATATATGTCATAGTTATGTGTGGAAGTTTTTTTTCCATTCTTTCTATGTGGGACAGTTTTAGTGATGAGCCGTCCAATTACTCTAGTTGCAAATTTTGTTCTCTGTCTCGTCTCGTCTCGCCTCGCCTCGCCTCGCCTCACCTCACCTCACCTCACCTAGAAATATAGGGGGGGGTTGAAAAGTTTGTTTATTAAATCGAAGGAATTAAAGATTGTGCATTACATTTAATGCTATTTTTATTTAATGAAAATACTGATTGGAATAATGAAAATACATACTAAAATTTTACAATACCACAATGTGTAACTTCTTTTAACATACTCGCCCCAGGCTTAAGTATGTTTTTAAACGTTGCATAATATTTGGCAAAAGTCTTGATTGTGTAAGGAGCAAAGAGAAAATCAAGTTAGCTAGAAAATGCACTGATCTCATATTTCAAAGAAGGTCACATTGTGGGTGCCTTGGTATTGCAGTTGCACTGCAAATAAAAAGCACCGTTAGTATTATTATTGGCCATATAGTGCAAGGAAGCCAAGGCTTATGCTGCACAAGACAAAAAAAGAAAAGAAGAGAAAAAATTAGTAAAATAATAATAATAAAAAAATAAAATAAATTAAATTAATAATAAAAGAAAAGGAAATAGACAACCCATGCATTTCCCTACAGTCAAATGTCAGCTGGACATTTGTCCAGGTTGGGGAAATTCAAAGGTCAGCTGGACAATTGTCCAGTTGACCTTTGAATTTCCCCAACCTGTCAGCCTAAACCACCTATGTAGGTAACTTATTGCAGTAATTTATAACTCACTGGCTGAAATAAAACTTCTGCAATTCAGTCTAAACATCCCCCCCCCCATAACTTGAATTTATGGCCCGTAGTTCTAGAATCATTTATAACCATGGAAAATTTCATCCTCATTCATATTACTTTTGTCTCTCAAAGCCTTAAACACCTTAATCAAGTCTCCTCTACGGTGCCTAGTATCCATGCTTTCCACCCCACATATTTGAAGTCTTTTTTCGTATGGATGCCCTTTTGCTGATTTCACCAGGCGAGTTTACCCACCTCTGGATTCTCTCAAGAAGCTCAGTGTCTTTTTTTAGGTGCAGTCTCCACACTTGACACAATATTCCAAGTGGGTCTAACAATGGCCTTATATAGCGGAATTATGACATCCTTATCTCTACTAGAAAATGTTCGATTGATCATTGATAGGACACCGGGCCTTCCCTGCAATCTGTCTACAATGCTTGGAGAACTTCATGTCTGTCTGTATCATAACACCCAAGTCCCTTTCCTTCACTACCTGCTTTAATTAAACTCCACCAAGTGTATAAGTTATTTTGAGGTTACTGTTCCCCAGGTGTAACCTTACTTTGCTGGACTGAAGCAAAGCTGCCACTTTTCTGACTGTCCCCGAAGTCTATCTAAGTCACTCTGAAGAAGCTCTGCTTGGCAGTGATCATTAACTACTCTACCAATCTTTACATCATCTGCAAATTTACACTTCATGCCCTCTATCCCTTCATCAATGTTTAAGAAAATCAAAAACAACAGTGGTCCAATACTGATACCTTGGGAACCCCATCTCTTACATTAACCCAATCTGTGGAATAACCATTTAACACAACTATCTGCCTCCTGTCCTGAAGCCATCCTGCTGTCCATCTAAGGATTTTTCCTGTGATTCCAACCTGTTTCAGCTTATAGAGTAACTGCTCATGTGGGACTGAGTCAAATTCTTTGCTGAAATCTAAATAAACAATGTCATTATTATTATTCTCTAAATCCACCTCATGAGACCTTGTCAAAATAGCTAACCAGATTTGTTAAACATGATTTTCCCTCTACAAAACCATGCCGTGTATCCTTCAGAGTTCCATTTCTCCTAAATGATCCTGAATTCCATCCTTAATCATTGCCTCCATGATTTTGTCTACTATTAAAGTTAGACTGACTGGTCGGTAATTTTCCACTACACTCTTAGAACCGCCCTTATGTTAGAGATACATTGGCACTTCAACTTCATTCCCAAAATTTCTCATTGACATAAAGGGTTTTTTCCTGTAAAGATCAGTGCAAAGTAAATGTTGAGTTCATCTGCAACATCAGCTGTTATATCTAATACTATCCCACGTTCATTACATAAGGGTCTGATCTGGTTTTTCCTTCTATTCTTTGCATTTATCTATGTGAAGAATTCCTTTTTTTCACATTTCTTTTCTCTCTTTGTCAGTGATTTCTCATAATCTGCCTTTGCCAGCCTAACCTTTTCTGTGGCACTATTACAGATCAATTTGTAGCTGTTACAGGCTTCAGTACTTTTTATTGCTCTAACATTTCCAAGCCATCTTTTTTTGCTCAAGTAATCTGGCAACTTCATTATTCATCCGACTTGGAATCCTCCTTGCGGAGTATTTTTTTTTTTATATTGGTATATGCTTTCAAGGATTCTGTGATTAATTGTTTGAGGCCACGGAGTACCTTATGCCGTCATAATTCTTGAAATTATAGCCCTTTCTTTTGCCTTTTAACTACTGTTACCTCTCTCTTCATCATCCCCTGTAGTACTCAGAGATCACTTCCTGCTACTGGTTCCTGTACTGTCAGCCTTATTATGTCATCTGGTTCATGGGTGATGATCAGATCTAGAATATTCTTTTCCCCAGTACTTTCCCTGACATGTTGATACAAATAAGTCATCTGGTTGATTTAAAAATTTTGTCCCCATGTCAGGTTTCCTTCCCATCTGCTATAATCAATTAGAGGAAAATTAAAATCACCCATAATAAGACATTCATGCTTACTTGCCCATTTCATTTGCATGTAGAGGCTCTCATTGTAATCTTCACAGTCACCTGGCTGTAGATTACTCCCACTCATTATACCTCTGCTTCCAACTATCTCACACCATACAGATTCAATACTAGCATACGAAATATCTGAATCCTGAAAAGATTTTGTCATGCTCAGGCTTCTTTTGATAAGAAGTATGACCCCCATCATCTCTTCTATCTGCCCTCTCCTTCCTGAGTGCATTGTACACGCCATATTTAAACTCATTGTCTCCTATCTCTGGGTGGCACCAAGTTTCAATAAGCCCTTTTATGTCAGCGTTACTTTTCCTAACCAGCAGTTCAAATTCGCTCATTTTATTGCCAACACTTCTGACATTACTGTGTAGACAATTAAAACATAGTGTTCTTTTATAGTTAACTATCCTGATACACCCTTCGAAGTTATTTAAGGTTGCTTCCCTGGCATTAGCTACCCGCTCATTTGAAACGTTTTTGCCCTCAGAATGTCTTGCTAATATGAACTGTTGTGGTAACAGACACGGAAACTTAGTATATGTAAACATTATTTTTACCAATGTGATTAGATAAACACATCTGTATTACCCTTTTCTCCCAAACTTGAGTACCTGAATCTTTAAGGTATCCTCAGTGATACTGGCAAAATCCCTTGCACCACCTTTGTGTAAATGTATCCCATCTCTACAAAACAGGTTCCTTCAACCTACAAGTGCAGGCCAAGCTTATAAAACTTTTCCCTCAAAAGTCTTGCGCAGTCCTTCATCTCTTCAGTTAATCCACAAGGCTTTCAGCATGTAATCCCTCCACTCATACCTGGGCAGAATTGCAGACACATACACATTCTGACCTAACTCACAGCATTTATTCAGCATGGTCCTATATTTGTCTAACAAATTGTCAGATCGTGTGTGCTTAATATCATTTGTCCCCACTTGAATAATAATATTCTCTTTACCCCCCTTAAAATGTGACAATCTGTTGGTGATGATGTCATTAATTGATCCTCCTGGCAGACATACCCTGGTTCTAGTCCACCTGTCCTTATTACAAAAAATATTTCCAGTTTTCCTGACAATGCAGTCTCCTAATAGAACTAAGTTCTTCTGAACGTGCACTCCTGATTTGGATTCTGGGGCCCGAATTAGGAGTGCATGCATCACTTAGTTGGTTACTAGAGTCTTGAGTCCCTGACGAACTTACAGTTACATTATTTTCTAGGGCAAGCACCTGTTTTTGTCAGTGACTCAGATTCTTCTAGCAGTGCACCAAATTTTCACATTAGATCGGTATGCTCCATACAATGGTGAAGGAGTAAAAAAAGAATCGTTAGGTGAACGATGATTATCCACTAGGTCCACCTTGGAATACATGCCACAGATCTTCACAGTGAAATCATAATTCACCAGGAAATCATCCTTGGCTATTTCTGTATGTCTCGATACTCTCTGAAGAGGTGTTCAAGGTGACCTTGTCACAATCATTGTTAAATTTCAACCATTGTCAAATTAAATTTATATCACAGAAAGTAATTTTTAAAAAATTATCATGAGTAGAGGCATACGATGCAAGAAAGTGAGCTTATGCATCATCAGCCAAAAAAAAAAAAAAAAAACCCCCTCCCATTTCACCCTTTCATTCGTTCCAAATGCCTGTCCAGCTCAGCCTTAAATTTATTTAGGCTATTAGCTTCCACAACAAAAGATAGAAGCCTGTTCCACCAATCAACTACCTGCTGGCTAAAGGCAAATTTCTGCTCATCTATTCTACAACTATCTTTCTCAATTTGAAAGATCCCACCGATGCAAGATCCCATAAGCATTCAGCTTGCTCAACCCATTCAAGCCTTATACGCCTCAATCAGATCACCTTGCAGGTGCCTATGAAACTAAGAAAGGCTTATGTTCTGCAATTTGCAGAACTTAAACCTTTCTTAGTAAGAGCACTTATGTCCCTTCTCCAATCTTGTTGCCTTTCTTTGCACCCTTTCTAGCAACTCTACATCCTTCCTGAATGAGGCCTCCAGACCTGTACACAGTATTCTAGGTGTGGCCTGACCATTGCCTTGTATAATGGAATAATCACCTCCCTGTCCCTGCTAGCAAAATTCCTATATATCACTGACAAGAATCCCTGACCTGCCCTGGCAGTCCGTCTGCGAACGTCATATTTGACTGCTCAGCGAACGTCATATTTGACTGCACAATTACCCCCAAGTCTTTTTCACTTTCCACTTCCCTGAGTGTAGTACCACACAGTTGGTACATTTCTCTTCATTTATTGCTACCCATATGCAGTACTTTGCATTTGTCAATGTTAAATTTCAGTTGCCACTTCTCAGCTCATTTTCCCAAATTATCTAGATCCAGTTGGAGTAGCATACTGTCTTTACTGTGGTTAAGAACCCTGCCAACCTTTGTATCATCTGCAAACTTAGACATTAAACCTGATATACCTTCATATACATTGTTGTTTTGTATATTTATCAATATCATCGATAAATATACAAAACAACAATGGGCTCAACACCGAACCTGGCTAACTCCATTAATAACATTTGTCCACAAAGAGCAGTGTCCATTGATTACCACTCTCTGTTGTCTCCCACTCAACCATCCCTTTATCCATTGTAGCAAGTTATCCTTAATGCCATACCTCTCCGATATGTAGAGCAGTCTTCCATGTGCAACAGTATCAAAAGCTTTCCTGAAATCCAAGTATATGATATCAAAATTATTTTTGATAACTTTTATATCATATTTTATTATATCATTAAAATGATTATATCATTTTTTTGATATTATTTTGATAGCATTCAGTTCCTTTGTGACCACAACATAGTATCCAATCGAATTGGTCAGACAAGACCTCCCTTTAACAAACCCATTTTGTGTCTTAACTATTATTGCAGTCTTGTCTAGATGATCCTGCAATGCTTCTTTAACCAATGATTCCATTATTTTACCCGGAACACAAGTTAAACTTACAAGTCTGTAGTTACTTGTGTCACCTTTTGAACCCCCTTTGTGAATTGGCAATACATTTGCACACCTCCAGTCCATGGGGGAACTCCCCCGATATACGAGTCCAAGGACGCTCTCATAATTATAACTAAGGGTTTGTTTACTTCCTTTGCTGCCTCCTTTAATATAACTGGATAGATCTCATCCACCCCAGGTGCCTTTCTTATGTTTAACTTCAACAATTTCTCCTCCAATTTGCTCTCAGTTATTACAAAATCACTTGGCTCCCTGTTAAAATTAGTGTTTGATAAACTTCTGGCACTCCCCCTCATTGAATAACTCCTCATGTGTGAATGTAGATGCAAAATACCCATTCAGTTTATCAAGTATGTGAGCATGATCATCAATAGTTAACCCATTTATGTTATGTGGTCCAATCTGATTCGTCCCTTTTCTTCTAGAGTTTACATAAGTAAAGAACTCTTTGCTGTTTTTCTTTGCATCCTTTGCCAAAGATTTCTTGTAATCTACCTTCGCCTGCCTAACTTTGGGACTTGATTACAGGCTAGTTTATACCTGCCATAGGCTTCTGTGTCACCAGATACTTTATATGCGTTCCATACATTCTTCTCTGCCACGATCCTCATTAATTTATCTGACATCCATTTATGCCTAAACCTTGAACAGTATTTCTTAGTTGGAATGAAAAGCCTAGTAGCCTCCAAAATTAAGTCACAGAAGGCTTCCCATTTAGAATTCAACATTGGTAACATTAGTATTAGTAGGGGGGGAGGCATTGTCGAGGCTACGTTATGTCAAGGATCTGGTTATATTCTTACGAAGTGTACATCATATTCAAAAATTTCATTACTTCATACAGCGTGTCCCACTCTCTTTTTCTTACTATTGAATACACCATGAATTGTCAAACTAATAGAGTAAGCTTATCTGTGAAAAGATCTAAACCTCCCAAGGAGTTTCTAATTTATTTCACAAATATACGTGGTCTCAATTCTAATCTCAACGATGTCCATTTCCACTTGCAGTCTGCCAAACCCCATGTACTTTTTCTGACAGAATCTCAGTTATCGGTTGATTCAACAACTGCTCATCTCAGTTGCCCACATTATTCGCTGTATGATTCCTTTTGCCTCAAAGGTGGTACTTGTTCATATGTCCATTCTGATATTCCCTGTCAGAGACTTGGTAATTTGGAATCTTCTCTGGCTTAAAATCTCTCTACCTCATTGTGTCAAATTCATCTGTTCTCTCTACCGTTCTCCCAACTCCGTTAATCAGTTGGAGCTATTTGACTTCAAATTGACTTTCTCCAGTCCAACTTTCCTAACAGTGAGAAAATATTCCTTGGTGATTTTATTGTTCACAACTCCATCTGGCTGCCATTTTCTAGTCACACTGACCGAGCGGGCCCCTCCGTAGCCAGGTGGGAAGGAGCAGCAGTGCGTAGCACATGCTTCTTGATTAGACCGGGGTTCGAGCCCATCACCACCAAATACAGAGGATGCGGAAAGGTCAGGGAATGTCCTGGAGCAATATGGCCTTAGTTGCTAATGCTCCCAAAAACCAAATAACAAACAAACAAACTGACCCAGCTGGTCGAGATGCTAAGGCTTTTGCAATGACTAATGACCTTGCACAGATTGTTCATTTACCTACAAGAATACCGTACAATCCTAATCATACAGCCAATATGCTTGATCTTTTTCTCACAAACAACCCTTCTAAGTACACAGTCGAAGTGAGAGGTCCTTTAGGCACCTCAGATCACAACTTGGTGACTGTTTCTTCTCTAATGGCTATTCCCAACCTTGTATTGTTTGGCCTTAAAAGAATGGGATGACATGCGAGATTTCTTTTCCTTGGTCGGATTACTGTTTCAAAACTTCTGATGTTAACGTTTGCTCAGATCGTGTGAGTAAAATTATTCTTGCAGGAATGGAATCCTTTATCCCGCACTCCACTTTAAAATCTCGTCCTTTATCTAAACCCTGGTTTTTCCAATAAATGCCCTAAGGCTGTTCAAGAGAAGAACGTTGCATATCGTAATTGGCTTGTTTCTAATACTTCAGTTTCATTTTCTGCCTACACCAAAGCTCGCAACAATTGTAAAGCAGTTATTAATCAGTCCAAACTAGAGTTTGAACAGGCTAAGAGTAGAAAACTTGCTTCTTGCCGTAATGGTAGCCAAGCATTCTGGTCTCTTGCCAAAGCTATTGGTCGCAACCTTTGCCCATCTCTGCTCCCACCTCTGTCCAAACGAGATGGTTCTGTTGTCACTTCAGCCAAAAATAAAGCTGACCTGCTATCATCCCATTTTTCTTCCAACTCATGTATTAATGATCTTGGTAAACACCTCCCACCATTCCCAACACACTCCATTCAATGCCTCTTGTGGTGTTCTGTAAAAACTATGTCAGAAGGATTTTGACGAATCTTGATGCTAAGAAAGCTCAAGTTCCCGATGGTATTTCTTCACTTGTTCTCAAAACCTGTGCTAATGAACTTACTCCTGTTCTTTGCCGCCTTTTTTCACTTTCTTATTCCAAAGGTGGTTTTTCTTTTGCTTGGAAATTTGCTCATATCCAGCCAGTTTCTAAAAAGTGTGACAAATGCCTCCCATCCAGTTATCATTCCCTTGCAATTATTTCTACTGTTTCTAAAGTAATGAAGAAATCAATTAACCGCCAACTCTTAAACTATCTAGAAACCTTCCGTCTGATCAGTGATCGCCAGTATGGATTCCGTCAGTGTCGATCCACTGATGATATTCTGGCTTATGTTACCCATTTATGGACTAATTCAATGGAAAAGTTTTGTGAAACACAAGCAGTTGCTCTTGACATCTCAAAGGCTTTCGATCGTCTTTGGCATAAATGTCTTGTAAACAAGCTTCCATCTTATAGTTTGCCAACTGTTTATTCTAATTGGTTATCCAGTTTTCTCTCTGATCGCTCACTGAGGGGGATGGTAGATGACTCTGTCTTCTGACTACTCCACTAATGCCGGTGTCCCCCAAGGTTCAGTTCCTTCCCCCACTCTTTTCCTCTTGTATATTAATGACCTTCTTCCATCGACTAGAAATCCTATCCATAGTTTTGCCGATGATAGCACATTGCATTCCACTTTCCATTTTGAGAAACCTTGACCTGCTCAATCAGTGTCAACTTCTCAAAACTCTGCTACCAATTCCTTAAATGCCAATCTTCAGGTAATTCTCCAGTGGGGCAAAGACAACTTAGTTGATTTCAACCCTTCTAAAACTCAATCTTGTCTTATATCTCGCAAAAAGGATTCTTCTGCTTCTATACTTATCTTTGGTGGTACTCCGATTTCTAGGCAAAATGATATATCTCTTTTGGGGATAACCCTGACTTCTAATCTCTCTTGGCACAAGCACATTAAAAATATTGCTTCCTCTGCATCTAAAAAACTTGGTTTTCTCTTTCGCTCTTGACGTTACTTTTCTTTCAAACAGCTGTTCACTCTTGACAAATTGTAAATCTGCCCTACCATGAAATATTGTTCCCACATCTGAGGTGGTGCCCCCAAAACCTCTCTCAGGCTTCTTGATTCTGGTCACAAGAGGGCAGTTAGATTAATTAATGATTCATCTCTAACAGAGTCTCTCCACACGCTTTCTCATGGACGTACTGTTTCTGCTGCATGCCTCTTCCACGGATACATCCATGGGCACTGTTCTTCTGAATTGGCTTCTATAATTCCCGCTCTCTATTTCAAAACAGTCCGAACACGTGCCACCACCAGTCAACATCCATTTGATGTCCAACTTCAAACCCACAGAACCAACTTTTTATCTTCCTCATTTATTCATTCAACTGCCGTTTTCTAGAACAACCTTCCTTCATACGTATTTCCTGAAAATTACAACCTACAGAAGTTCAAGTCCAATGTCAATAAATATCTTCTTTCGTCTTCTCAACCTCCAACCCAAACACGGTACAGTCGGTCCTCGTATAACACGTGTTTACATTACACGAATTCGATCATACACGATTTATAAATAGGGGAACGTTATCTTATATAACACGAACCGAATTCGCTTATGCATGATTCGCCTTTGTGTTTACAAGAAATGGCAGTCGAACGCGGAATCACGCCAACCGAACGCAACATGATAGGAATGAAGAAGATTCTGAAAATGTATTTATGTGTTTTATATCAGTGAAGGGGAAACACATTTCACCATAATAACGTAAAAATCAACACAATTCCAGCTATCGATATAATCGCAAATGCAATTAGGTGGAGTTTACTACCAGTTTATAACAGATTCCACTAGCAGAAACGAAACTGGAAATTGTTTTTATTGTTTTATGGTAGTAACCCCCAGAAATGTGCTTTAGTAAAATGTGGGGTGTTAATAGTGTATCTCGGCCTTTACGGTGTTGTTTATTCAGGTGCTATACGCGCAGCTTTGTTTATGTGTATTAAGGGTGCCTCCTTGTTTTGTAATTGCGCTTTATTCCCTAAAAATTAATAAAATACTTAAAAGGTGTGAAAAGGAAACGTCCTGGCGAAGACACTGCAGATTCAGTGAGAGAGAAAAAAAGCAATATCGATAAACAGAGGCGGACTGGATCAAAAATTCTTACCCGGGAAAATTTATAGTGGCCTCATACCACGGTTTATGGCCAAAATCGCACAGGCCTCCGGCCCACCGGGATTTCCCGGGTAAGGCTTATGGCCAGTCCGCCTCTGTCGATAGAGAAAAAAATATGAAATTGTGAAACGCTTTGAGCGAAATGAAGACCATGTGATATTGCACGTGCTACAGACCTAAATGAGGCAACGCGAAGAATTACAAAGAATGCGGAGAAAATAAAAACAACTTTCATAGCGGGAACAACTCAAAGTGTAATTAAAATCCATTAGATTAAGACACAAGAATTGGAAGAGATGGAACGGCTGTCATCTGTTTGGATAGAAAATCAAACAAAAAACAAGTTTGCTTACGATAGAAGCAAAAGCATTAGCAATATTTTATTACGTAATAGTCGTAATAAAATACGTACGCATTTTATTATGACTTACGTATTATAAAATACGAAAGTATTTTATTACAACTATTTTAGCCGACCGGGCTAGCCGAGTGGGTAAAGTACCTGCCCGGCAACCCAAAGGTCGCGGGTTCGATTCCCGCCTCGGGCTTGGATCAAAGTACTGCAAAAACCTTGGGAGGTGCAATATGGCCACAGAAGCCGATGCGCTAACAATTACCAACTCACTCACTCAACTATTTTATTTAATATAATAAATTTTTCACGAATAAAATACGTATTTTATTCGTAAAAAATACTTTTTTAGTATTAAAAATACTAAAAATACTTTTATTATAATATAATAAATAATAAAAAATATTTATTTTTTATTATTTATTATATTATAATTAAAAAAAATATTGTATTTTTTATTACGTATTTTATAACGATTAAAATTACCCGATTATTTATTGTGTTTGGTAATGTTTTGGTTCCAAATGTGTGTTCAATCTTGGGTGGTCGGCACCTAACCCCACTTTTCCCATAGGGTCTGTTGTTTATATTGCATGATTTTGCATTGCACGAGGGTTTCTAGGAACACAACTATCGTGCTATACGAGGACAGACTGTACTAAGTACTATAGGTTCTAATACCTCTCGTGTTTGGAGTTCGCATAAAAAAAAAAAAAAAATTCATCAATATCATGTGTCTGTTTATTACTATTAGTTGAGGCCTATGATGCAAGAAAGCAAGCTTATATAGCATCAGCTAAAAAAAAAAAAAAAAAAAACCCCTTTCCTATTTCACTCATTCGATCACTCTAAATGTTTATCTAGTTCAACCTTAAATTTAATTAAGTTTTTCAACTTCCACAGCAACAGATGGAAGTTTGGTCCAGCAATCAACTACCCACTGGCTAAAGGCAAACTTCTGCACATATATTCTGCAACTATCTTTCCTCAATTTGAATCTATGCCCCCTCAGGTTCGTAATCTGAGCAAGTGGAAGAATCCCATTAGCATTGAACTTGCTCAAATCATTCAAGACCTTATACATCTCATTCAGATTACTTCAGATTCCAGATGCTGCAACTTGCAGAACTCAAGCCTTTCTTGAGAAGAGCACCCCTTTGGTCCCCTTACCAATCTTGTTGCCCTTCTCTGTACTCGTTCTAGCAACTCTACATCTTTCCTAAAATGAGGCCTCCAGACCTGTACACAGTACTCAAGGTGTGGCCCGACCATAGCCTTATTCAAGAGGCTTAATCACTTCCTTGTCTCTGCTAACAAAATTCCCATATATCATTGACAAGACTTCATGACCTGCTCTAGCAACCCATCTGCACTGTTCCGAGAACTTTATATCTGACTGCACAATTGCCCCCATGACTTTTTCATTCTCCACATCTCTGAGTGTAGTAGCACACAGTTGGTACATTACTCTTGGGTTACTGCTACCGATATGCAGTCCTTTGCATTTGTCAATGTTAAACTTCAGTTACCACTTCTCAGCCCATCTGCCTAACTTTTCTAGATCTTCTTGCAGTAGCATGCTGTGTTTACTGTCATTAAAAACCCTGCAAACTTGGACATTAAGCCTGATATACCTTCATCGATATCATTGATAAATACACAAAACAACAATTTGATAGTATAACCCAGAACTATGATGCTCAATATGTCTACATTGTTTTAAAAATTTGTATCAAAAAAAATTTTTTTTTTTTTTTTTTTTTTTGTTTACTGTTATCATTTTGCGTTAATGTTTTATTCGTTTTAATTTCTGGAGAGTATCATATGGAAGTGTTCTTCCATATGATACTCTCAGGGTGAGGGGTTGGCGTCAGGAAAGGCATCCGGCTGTAAAAATTGCATGCCAAAACAATAAAAATGCTGATCCCATATAATAATGGGAAAAGGCAAGGACAGAAAAAAAAAAAAAAATTCATATGGAAGTGTTCTACGTATCATAATGAGGTGAATTTCTCTTATTCTTATACAAAACAATGTCCCCGTCATCGAACGATGGGGGACTTCACTAATTGCATTAGTCCACAAAGAGCAGTGTCCATTTATTAGCACTCCTGTCGTCTCCCACTCAACCATCCCTTTATAACTTTTTTTTTTTTTTTTTGAGTTTGTCTGGTTAATCCTTGAATTTATTCAAACTACCTACTTCTACAACAACAAATGATGAAAGTTTATTCCAACAATCAATCTCGGCATAATTACACACAGGTATTAAACAACCATTATTTCTCAGTTTGAATTTATGTCCCCTCGTGTGTAGTCTGAGCAAGATGAAGAATGCCATTAGCATTGAGCAATCCATTCAAAGCATTAAACACTTCAATCAGATCACCTCAAAGGTGCTTTTTTTGCAGATATTACAATTTGCAGAACTGAAGCTTTCTTTGGCAAGACACCTCTATTGTTCCCCTCATCAATCTAGTTGCCTTTCTCTGTGCCCGTGTCAGCAGCTCTACATTGTTCCTAAAATGTGTTCTACAGACCTGTATGCAGTACTAAAGGTGCAGTCTAACTATTGCCTTGTACAATGGCATAATCATCTTATCCCTGCTAGTAAAGTTCCTGTATATTATTGACAAAACTCTATGAGCTCTCCTGCTGCCTATCTTCACTACTCAGAGAAATTTATATCTGATTGCATAATTACGTCCGGGACTTTTTAAATTTCCAATCTCATGAGTGTAGTACCACACGATTGGTGTATTAATCTGGGATTAATGCTGTCCATTGGCAATAACTTGCATTCGTTTATAGTAAACTTCATCTGTCATTTCTCAGATCAACTGTCTAATTTTTGTAGATCTTGTTGCAGTAGCTTACCCTGATTGCTAGCATTGACCTCCCTGCCAGTCTTTGTATCATTTGCAAACTTAGACATTAATCCTGATGTGCCTTCATCAATATCATTGATAAACATAGAAAACAACAATGGGCCCAACACCAAGCCCTGAGGGGCTTGGTGTTGGGCCCATGGACAAAGAGATACATCATTTGATTACCACACTGTCTTCTCTCACTCAACCATCCCTTTATCCAAAGCAGCAACTTGTCCTTAATGTCACGCTGCTCCAATTTATACAGCAGTCTTTTATGTGCACAGTATCAAAAGTTTTCCTGAAATCCAAGTATTTGATATCAAAATTAATTTTTGCATCCAGTTCCTTTGTGACCACATCATTGTAACCAATCAAATTGGTCAAACAAGATTTCCCCTTAACAAACCTATGCAGTGTTTGAAGTATAATTGCAGCTTTGTTTCAATGATCCTGCATTACTTCTTTAACTGGTGTCTCCATTATTCTCCCTGAAACAGAAATTAAGTTAATAGGCCTGTAATTACTCATATCACCTTTTTTATCCCCTTTTGTGAATTGGGGATATAATGTTTAGCTTCAACAATTTCTCATCTATCACAGCTATCTCAAAATCATTTAGCTCCCTGTTAGAGTTTGAAAAATCTCTGGCATCCCTTTCTCTAAAGAATTCCTCATGTATGAAGGTAGGTGGAAAATACCAATTCAGTATGTCAGCAACTTGTCCACAATCATAAACAGTTAAAACATCAAGTGGACCAATAAGATTCAACCACTTACTTCTGCTGTTAATATAAGTAATGAAGCCCTTGCTGCTGCTGTTTGTATTTTTTGCCAGAGATTTCTTGTAATCTGTATAGCTTGCCTAACTTCCTTTGTTACTTGATTGCAGACTGGTTTACATCTGCTATTGGTTTCTGTATCACCTGATAAGTTATGTGCACCCCATGCATTTTCCTTCTCTGCCAGAAGTCTCATCAATTCATCTGACGTCTATGTAAGAATGTAAGTCTTGTATAGTATTTCTTAGTTGTTATGAAAAGCCTAGTAGCTTCTAAGCTTAGCTTATTTCCCTGAATGCTTTCCATTTAGAATTTGCTGTTAGTAGCGTCATTAGGTGGTGTCACTCATCAGTAAATTTGAAACCCCTGTACACCCTTATGAAAGTAAAAGCCCTTCCCTTTAGCTTCAGTAGTAGTTATGTTTTTAAGTAAATATCACATCAGTATACTGTGATCACTGCCACTCAATGGGTCTTTCACCTGTAGATTCTTGATGCGTGAAGAATTTCTGCTGATAATTGCTTTCTCTTGTTTTGTTCTCTCACATTCTGCTGTAGAAAAGTCATCCAGTAAATCCATGACAATCTTGCTAGTTCATAAGTGGCCAGTCCACAAGTTCCAATGAATATCTGGAAAGTTAAAATCCCCCATTATAAGACATTCTGATTTACTGGCCCACTCTATTTAAAATTATTCATTATACTCATTGCAGTCATTATGTCTATAACACCCCCTGCTTGCATTTTCTCAATGCTTATGTCCTCTAAACTGATTCAACATTGCACTGCCCACCCGTGTGTTGACTAGATGCTGTTGTTATTTGTTTTTCGTTTTTTTTAGGAGCATTAGTAACTAAGGCCATATTGCTCCAGGGATATGCGGTGGTCATTCCCTGACCTTTCCGCATCCTCTGTATTTGGTGGTCACAGGCTCGAACCCCAGTGTAATCAAGAAGCGTGTGCTATGCACTGCCTTACATTTAATTCTTCTTCGTTAAGAGCATACCCCCATTCTGTCTGTAACACGTTGTACTCCCCATATTCAAATTGTGAATATCTTATGTCTGGTGATACCACATCTCCAATATGCCTACAATGTCCACATTTGATGATTTTATCAGTACTTCAAATTCATAAAATTTATTTACAGTGCTACTAGCATTAGCATACATGCTAGTATACATGTAGCTTCTTACTCTTAGTTACCCTAACACAGCCTATGTATTTACTTATTCCATCATGACCCACAGCAGGGCTTGAGATCCCCAACACCTTGCTTTCCAAGGTGTTGCATATCCCAATAGAAACAATGCAGAATTATTTTCACCTCTGCCTGAAGTTCTACTTGACCTATTAGTTTCTGAAGCCCCCCCCCCAACAAGCCATCTGTTTTCTGGCCCATTTTATACTGCTTTGATAGCACCAGCAAATATTCTTGCAACCCCTTCTATTATGTGTATCTCATCCTTCTAAAAACAGTCTCTCTTGTTAACTAGCACAGATCATGCTGAGAAAAATTCTACACCATGAGCCATGTACTATCTCCAAGGCCGAATTGACTGATAAGGTTCTCAGCGTGTATTCCCTTCTTTCTTCTCTGGGCGGGATTTCTCACACTTTCAAATTTAATCCTGACTCGTGACTTTTCCCCAGCATTGTCCTCAACTTCTTAAGTAAGTCCCCAGATCTCTTTCTAGTAACAAAGGAACTGGATGCTAACAATTATTTTGGCATCATGATATTCAGATTTCGATAAGGCTTTTGATGCTATTTTGCATGAAGACTACTATACAGATTGTAGTGGTGTGGGATTAAGAGCATGGATAAAGGGAGTGGCAGAAGATGGGTGGTTATAAATGGATACTGCTCTTGAACTAATATTATTAGTAGAATTCAGGGTTCATGCTAGGGTACTTATTGTTTACAATATTTATTAACAATATTGGTGAACTGGAAATTGGTGAAATAATGAGTACTTGCGTGAAGTGTAAATCTGCTTTTAATTTCTTAAAGTACATCTGAGTACATCTCAGTACATCTTAAAAAACATCTGAGTACCATGAAACAGATGTTTCATGGTACTCAGATGTTTCATGTACTTCCTATAACACTTCAGTGAACTTCTTGAATGCAGTCATTATGATATGATTAGACAGGCTGCTAGAACAGTTTGTGGGGTTCTCTCTCAGTGAAGTACAGGAACTTTACCAAGGAGGTGTTATCCTATCATATAAGGCAACGGTTAGGCTACATCATCAGTACTTCATGCAAATCTGAAAGTCTCAGTTTAAGAAAGGATATGGAAGAAACTCTTGGAGTGATGCCAAGAAGAGCAACCAGATTTGTCAAAACATGAAGGGGTACCCTTACCATGAAAGACTTTGTGAATAGATTGAGTAAACTTAATAATGAAGGTATTCTTACTCTTTCACACAGCGTACACAAGTGGATATAAACGTAAATTGAAAAGGGATGGCTGTAGCATAGATATGTGAACAAATTTGCTTTCGATAGTAATGGCAATCATAGTAATGGATTGCCATTACTATGAAATTTGAGGGAACATATTATCCTCTGGTATTGTGGAAGTGGGTAGTTTGAATAAATTTATGGAAGAAATAGGCATTAAAGGGGTGGGTGGGTGTGTTTGTGTGTGTGTGTGTTGGCTGATGCTGTATAAGCTCTTCCTTGAATCATTTGCCTCTGCTAATAGTAGTATAACCCCTATTTACTCTCTGTATAACCGTAATACAGCAATTTAGTAAAGAAGCAGGATACTATTTCAGCGAGGTACTGAAATATTTTGAGAAAACAATGCCATTCTGTATTAGGTTTATATTTCTACTATTTTTATTTCTTCTTCTTCCGAAGGAGTGTTTCCATTTACAATGGGTTTCCTCAGCCTACAAGGTATTTTTTGGTAGGAATTTTTCCCCGCCATAAAGTGCGGTTCAAGGTGTCTTGGTTGGTTAAGCCTTGGGCTGTCATGCACTCCATCCGTCCATCCATGTCTTCCTAGGTCTTCCTCTTCTTCTTCCAGGAGGTATCCATTCCAGGATAGCCTTTGAATATCTGGTTTCTTGCATCCGTTTTTACCTGTCCATACTATGTTAAATGCTTTTCTTTGATAATGTCAATAATATTTTTTTTCACTTCCATTTTCTCTCATGTCTTCATTTCATTTTCTGTCTCTTCTAGAAGTTCTTGCTGAGAGTCTTCAAAAATCAATTTCTGTGGAGAGCAGTTTGTTTTCCACTCGCCTATACAACATCCAGGTTTCCACTTCATACAATAGAAGACTTTGTACAATCGTTTGAAATATGTTTTATTTAGGATATTTTTGCTCCACAGAACAGAATTTAGCACGCCGATAGCTTTTCTGTCATCTGCATTTTATTTAATTTCCTAATATTCTGCTTAGTAGTTTTAGTATTTTTTGTTACTCTTTTTTTAAAGTACTATCCAAATTCCTCTCCCCTCCCTCCAGTTTTTTTGCTTTGGAACAAAAAAATAGTTTAAATCAAACCAAAATTTTGCTGGGGTGATATGAATTGGTTAAACAGCATCTAAAAATATAGGCACTGCTTAGTTTATTATTTTGAATTTGCATATCATATGCAAATCTATAATGCACGTGGTAATTTGGCACTATTAGGATCTAGAGATACTGGATTTTAAAATTTTCCATATTTTAAAGAGGTATAGTGATTGAGCAGTTTTAGAGGAGCATATTTCAGGGAACGTTAAGCAAAAATGGCTGAACTTATTTGCATCTGTAAATATTTATAATACGTACTAGTGTCTTGTGCGATTAAAGTTGCAATTTTATTTTATTCTATTTAAATTTTTCTTTTATTCCAAGTGTGTTATTTTATTGTTTTATTGCAAAACTTCATTCAGCCACAGATTACTCTGCTGAATGTGACATACAGGCTGGCTGTGACTAAACACGGATCAAGACATAATTCCCAACTTTTTGAATGTTTGCCTTTGGGATTTGTTAATACTAATAGCCAAAGATGCCTGGTCAGCATGAAGAGGAAAAGACCAACCCCTCCAGCAATATGAAAGCACAACGAAACAAATGGCCCTCAGTCCCCAGCAGCTTTCACTCTCCCTCTTACGGCAGCGAGAGGATTAGAGTGGAAGCAGAGGGTGCTAAGAATCTCTGGGTACGACCAGGCTGCCATGCACGGAAACTGAACTTGGCCTGTTATAACGTAAGAACACTCATCGGTGAAGACAGGATATTAGAGCTGGAAAAGGAATTAGAAAATGTGAATTGGAATATCATCGGTTTGGCTGAAACAAGAAGAAGAAATGAATCACTTATAAGTTTATCAAGTGGAAATCTGCTGTACACCAATGGAAACAGTGAAAGGAGTGAAGGTGGAATTGGATTTCTGGTCCATAAAGATTTTAAAAACAACATTTTGGAATTCAAAAGTACATCACCAAGAGTGTCAAGACTAATACTCAAGATTTCTAAGAGATACAAGCTAAATATTATAATGATATATGCACCAACATCGAGCCATGATGATGAAGAGGTTGAAGAAATGTACACTGAAATTGAGAGTCTTCTAGATGAGCAGAAAACCCACTACACTATTATTATGGGAGACTTCAATGCTAAGGTTGGAAAAAGACAAAACAGCACAGAAAGGGGAACTATAGGAAATTTTGGAATTGGTGAAAGAAATGAAAGACTTGTGGAATTTGCAGAATCTCAAGGACTGTCAGTAATGAACACTTTTTTCAAGAAAAGGGTGAACAGAAAGTGGACATGGAAGAGTCCAAATGGATTAACTACTAATGAAATCGACTTCATCCTCACTAACAGAAGATATATTGTGAATGATGTTACCGTCCTGAATAAGGTAAATGTTGGAAGTGATCACAGAATGGTAAGATGTACACTTGATATAGATGTAGGAAAGGAAAAAACTGACTCGAGTAAATAATACAAAGGTCTTTGAAATAACAGAGGAGGAGAAAAAGCAGTATGTACTGGAACTTAAGAACAAGTTTGAGCTTCTGCAGACTTCTCAGGGCCAAGATATCGACGAGGAATATTACAACTTTCTGAAAGTGATAAAGCCCAAGAAACTTATAGGGAAACAGAAATCCAAAGAAGAAAAAATTAGTCAAGAAACACTTGTCGCGATGAACCAAAGACGACAAATGAAGAGCAAGAAAAACACTGACAGGGAGAAAATTGAGTATACTGAGTTATGCAAAGCCATTAGAAAGAGACTCAGAGAGGACATAAGAAGATTTAACACAAGAAAAGTAGAACAAGCATTAAGGGAAAACAAAGGATTTAAATCAGCAGCCATGAGCAGTAATACAGAAAGACAAATGATACTGAAACTGAAGAATAGTGATGGTGTACTTATAAACAGCAGAGAAGGCATAATTCAAATAGCAGAAGACTACTATAGAGAATTATACAAGGAGCAGGGGAATGATGCCAGCAGTGGGGAAGATGGATTGCAAAGTAGCAACACATACGACATACCCAATATTCTTCCTGATGAGGTAGAGCATGCATTGAAGAAAATGAAGAATCAGAAAGCCCCGGGGGAAGATGAAGTTACTGTAGAGTTGTTAAAATTGGGAGGAAGAGACATAACACAAAAACTGGCAAGGCTCTTCACAAAGTGCATTAGAAAAGGTGTGACGCCTAAGCAGTGGAATAATGCAATCATAGTTTTGCTGCATAAGAAAGGAGATAAATCAGAAATTGGAAATTATAGACCAATTAGCTTGTTATCCCACATCTACAAGTTGTTCACAAGGGTCATTACTAACAGATTAGAAAGAATACTGGATGAGAATCAACCGAAAGAGCAAGCTGGCTTTAGGACAGGATTCTCAACTATGGATCACCTTCATGTAATATCACAGCTAATGGAGAAAGCAAATGAATATAAAACACCATTATGCCTGGCATTTGTGGATTATGAAAAGGCATTTGACTCCATACAGCATAAGGCAATGTTTCGGGCACTGGAAAGACAAGGCATTGATACCCCATATATTATGATTTTGAAGAAAATATACGAGAGTGCTACCTCCTTTATTAGACTAGACAAAGACAGTAGGAAATTTAAAATTGAGAAAGGAGTTCGACAAGGAGACACAATATCTCCGAAGCTGTTTACTGCTGCCCTTGAGGAAGCTTTCAGAAGATTAGACTGGTCGCAGAAAGGAGTCAATGTGAATGGAGAGTACCTAAACCATTTACGATTTGCAGATGACATTGTGGTCATAAGCCATGATCCCAAAGAATTAGAGGAAAATCTTAATCAGTTATGCACAGCTAGTAAGGATTTTGGACTAAAGATGAATATGGCTAAAACAAAAGTAATGATGAACAAGTATGCCACGGAAAGGGAAATAATGATTGAAGGAGCAGTAATTGAAAAGGTGGAGTCATATACTTATCTGGGACAAGTTATTAGCTGTAATAATGATAAATGGCTGGAAGTCAAGAGAAGAATAAATTTTGGATGGATAGCATTCAGGAAATATAGTCATATACTGAAGAGCAATATCCCAGTTTGTCTGAAACGTAAAATAATGGACCAATGTATACTCCCCATCATGACTTATGGAAGTGAAACTTGGGCACTCACCAAAAGAATGGAAGAGAAGCTGAGAACTACACAGCGAAGAATGGAACGAATCATATTGGGAATCAGACTGTTAGATAAGAAGAGAAACACATGGATTAGGCAACAAACTCAAGTAAAGGACATTCTTATCAAAACTAAAGAACTAAAATGGTCTTGGGCAGGACACATAGCTCGAAGACATGATGACAGATGGACTAAGAAAATAACAGAATGGTATCCAAGAGGAGCTAGAAGAAAACCTGGAAGACAAAGACGGAGATGGATAGATGAAATTCATGAGTTTGTGGGTAGTAAATGGATGTCCAGTGCTCAAAACAGAAGGAACTGGAAAGTTGCTGGAGAGGCCTTCATCCTGCAGTGGATTGAAAATGGCTGATGATGATGATGATGATGATGATGAATAGCCAAAGTAAGGTGAATAGAAAACTGTTTTCTTTTGAACATAAAAGCTATATAGTGTGGATGCAATGGGTGTGATTGTTACAATGTCACTGTAGGCAGAGAAAACAGTGCCACAGCATGTGCAACCTAAAGCATGTTAAATTATCCTTTGTAGTTCAATATTTGGAGATTTTGTAGGTCAATTTATTTAAAGAATGAATTCTAAATTGTTTTGTGCTAACTGTGGAAAACTATTAAAAGGGAAAAAATCTAGATTTCAAAGTTTTATTACTATTGGATAATGTGGCAGGCCATCCAAAATATTTAAGTCATCCAAAATTTTGAAGTAATGTTCCTACCACCTAATACAACTTCTTTAATTCAGCCATTAGTTCAAGGCATTATATCTACCTTTAAAACTAATTACATCAAAAAATAGTTACAATGGATTTTGGAAAAAATTGATTCCGAATCTATTGAAGTAATGGAGTCATGGAAGCATTTCTCAATTGTAGACTGTATCAGAATCATAGCTTTATCGCAGAAAGAAGTAAAACCGTTGACATTAAATGCGTGTGGAAAAATGTATGGCCAGAGTCAGTTCATTCAAGAAACATTGTCCAACCAGCAGAAAACAGAATCGATGCAATAGTAGAACTTGCTAAGTCTGTAGGAGGGAAAGGTTTTTATGATTTGACTACTGAAGACATTCACGAATTACTGGTAGAAAAGAGGCCGGTAAAGTGGATTTGGTGGAAATGGCATCGAAGGTAAACCAAATCAATTCAGAGGATGATAGCGCAGATTAAAATTCTGAAGTTCCAAATTTTACACCAAAAAGCATATGGGAAGGCATAAACTTAGCCGAACAATTAGGATATTATTATTTTTTGAATTCAGTTCCTTCGACTGGAAGGAACAGAAAATTCAAAAGGGAGCTTCAAAAATGCAGGGAGCTCCATACCATACAATTTACAAAGGCAAAAGCAAACAATCCCAGAATAATGTTATTTTAAAGAGAGCAGATGCTGCCGAAGAAAGTTCAGAAGGTGAAGATATTATGCAATAGAGAAAATGTTCTTGTTTGGTTGTGCTTAGCAACAATGAAGAGGAAGAAAATTAAATGAATATGCATTAACTGACATATTATGTATCACAGTTTTTAAGACATTTTTTCAGTTATTACTGCAGCAGGCCCCCATTATAACGTGGTTCGCTTTACACTGATTTGCTATAACGCTGTTCTTATATTATAACCCGTATCTGACTATAATGCTGTCACAGATCACTATAACGCTCTTTTACAGATTGCATTTTTTGGCATATTTAACGAAATCGTTTCATTTGATGGAGTGGATAGCTTGAAAATGAATACCAAAACAGCATTAAAATGTTTCCCACACCAACTTGAGAAATTTTCCCACGCTCAGCGAAATTTTCTCGCATGCTAATTTAATTGCAGTGCAGTGACTTGTTACGTAGTTCAGAGATGAACATTTTAAAAAATGATCAACTATATTGCTTATAATATTTGCGTTATGTGCATTTATCCGAAGTCTAGTCATCACTCAGTACAGTATTAGACATTGTGTGAAATGGACAATTTACTTGAACATTGTATCATAATTAATGCAAGCAAAGCAGTTACATTTTCGAAGAGTTAATAATGGCCGATAAGAATGAAAGAGAAACAGCTCAGTGAAATTTTCTCGCACGCTAATTTAATTTTTTTTTTTTTTTTTTTTATGTGAACCCCTAACATGAGAGGTATTAGAACCTATAGTACTTAGTACTGTGCTTGGGTTGGAGGTTGAGAAGACGAAAGAAGATATTTGTTGACATTGGACTTGAACTTCTGTAGATTGTAATTTTCAGGAAATACGTATGAAGGAAGGTTGTTCCAGAAAACGGCAGTTGAATGAATAAATGAGGAAGATAAAAAGTTGGTTCTGTGAGTTTGAAGTTGGACAGTAAATGGATGTTGGCTGGTGGCGGCACGTATTTGGACTGTTTTGAAAGAGAGAGCGGCAATTATAGAAGCCAATTCAGAAGAACAGTGCGCATGGAAATATCTGTAGAAGAGGCATGCAGCAAAAACAGTACATCTATGAGAAAGCGAGTGGAGAGACTCTGTTAGAGATGAATCATTAATTAAATTAACTGCCCTCTTCTGAATGAAATCAAGAAACCTGAAAGAGGTTTTGGGAGCACCACCCCAGATGTGGGAACAATATTCCATGGCAGGGCGGATTTGCGATTTATACAGAATGAGCAGCTGTTTGGAAGAAAATTAATGCCGAGAGCGAAAGAGAAAACCAAGTTTTTTCGATGCAGAGGAAGCAATATTTGTAATGTGCTTGTGCCAAGAGAAATTAGAAGTCAGGGTAATCCCCAAAAGAGATATATCATCTTGTCTAGAAATTGGAGTGTCACTAAAGAGAGCAGAAGAATCCTTTTTACAAGATATAAGACAAGACTGGGTTTTAGAAGGGTTGAAATCAACCAAGTTGTCTTTGCCCCCACTGGAGAATTACCTGAAGATTGGCATTTAAGGAATTGGTAGCAGATTTTCGAGAAGTTGAAGCTGATTGAGCAGTACAAGGTTTCTCAAAATGGAAAGTGGAATACAATGTGCTATCATCGGCAAAACTATGGATAGGATTTCCAGTAAATGGAAGGTCATTAATATACAAGAGCAAAAGAGTGGGGGAAAGAACTGAACCTTGGGGGACACCGGCATTAGTGGAGAAGTTAGAAGACAGAGAACCATCTACCATCACCCTCAGTGAGCGATCAGAGAGAAAACTGGATAACCAATTACTAAAAACAGTTGGCAAACCATAAGATGGAAGCTTGTTTAGAAGACCTTTATTCCAAACACGATCAAAAGCCTATGAGATGTCAGGAGCAACTACTTGTGTTTCACCGAACCTTTCCATTGAATTAGTCCATAAATGGGTAACATAAGCCATAATATCACCAGTGGATCGACACTGACGGAATCCAAACTGGCGATCGTTGATCAGACGGAAGGTTTCTAGGTAGTTTAAGAGTTGGCGGTTAATTGATTTCTCCATTACTTTAGAAAGAGTAGAAGTAATTGCAATGGGATGATAATTGGATGGGAGGGATTTGTCACCCTTTTTAGGAACTGGCTGAATATGAGCAAATTTCCAAGCAGAAGGAAAAATACCTTTGGAATAAGAAAGTGAAAAAAGGCGGCAAGGAATAGGAGTAAGTTCAGGAGCACAGGTTTTGAGAACAAGTGGAGAAATACCATCAGGACCTGGAGCTTTCTTAGCATCAAGATTCATCAAAATCCTTCTGATATCCTTTTGACGGAAGACCACCGGAGGCATTGAATGGAGCGTGTTGGGAATGGTGGGAGGTGTTTTCCCAAGATCATTAATACGTGAGCTGGAAGGAAAATGGGATGCTAGCAGGTTAGCTTTATCCTTGGCTGAAGTGACAACATAACCATCTGGTTTGGACAGAGGTGGGAGCAGAGATGGGCAAAAGTTGTGGCCATAGCTTTGGCAAGAGACCAGAATGCTCAGATACCATTAGGGCAAGAAGCAAGTTTTCTACTCTTAGCCTGTTCAAACTCTAGTTTGGACTGATTAATAACTGCTTTACAATTGTTGCGAGCTTTGGTGTAGACAGAAAATGAAACTGAAGAATTAGAAACAAGCCAATTACGATATGCAACATTCTTCTCTTGAACAGCCTTAGCACATTTATTGGAAAACCAAGGTTTAGATAAAGGACGAGATTTTAAAATGGAGTGTGGGATAAACGATTCCATTCCTGCAAGAATAATTTCACTGACACGATCTGAGCAAACGTTGACATCAGAAGTTTTGAAACAGTAATCCGAGCAAAGAAAAGAAGTCTCGCAGGTCATTCCATTTTGCATTCTTGTAATGCCAAACAACATGAGGTTGGGAATAGCCATGAGATAATGGTTCCATGGAGAAGAGACAATCACCAAGTTGTGATCTGAAGTGCCTAAAGGACCTCTCACTTTGACCGTTTACTTAGAAGGGTTGTTTGTGAGAAAAAGATCAAGCGTATTGGCTGTATGATTAGGATTGTCTGGTATTCTTGTAGGAAAATAACAATCTGTGCTAGGTCATTAGTAATTGCAAAAGCCTCAGCATCTCGAACCGCTGGGTCAGTGTGACTAGAAAACGGAAGCCAGCTGGAGTTGTGAACATTAAAATCACCAAGGAAAGTTGGTCTGGAGAAAGTCAAGTTGCAAAGAGAGGAAGTGAAAGAGCTCCAAGTGATTAGTGGAGTTGGGAGAACGGTAGAGACAACAGATGAATTTGACACAAAGAGGTAGAGAGATTTTAATCCAGAGAAGATCAAAGAGAGGAGATTCCAAATTGCCAAGTCTCTGACAGGGAATATCAGAATGGACATATGCACAAGTACCACCTTTGAGGCTAAAGGAATCATGCAGCGAATAATTTGGGCATCTGAGATGAGCTGTAGTATCAACCGATAACTGAGATTCTGTCAGAAAAAGTACATGGGGTTTGGCAGACTGCCAAGTGGAAATGGACATTGTTGAGATTTGAATTGAGATCACGTATATTTGTGAACTGAATTAGGAAGTGCATGGGAGGTTTAGATCTTTTCGCAGATAAGCTTGCTGTATTAGTTTGACAATTCATAGTGTATTCAATAGTAAGAAAAAGTGTGTGGGACATGCTGTATGAAGTAATGAAATTTTTGGATGTGGCGTACACGTGGTAAGAATGTATCCAATTTATCCGAAGTCTAGTCATCACTTAGTACCCTATTAGACATTGTGCGAAATGGACAGTTTACTTGAAGATTGTATCATAATTAATGCAACCAGCGCAGTTACATTTTCGAAGGGTTAATAATGGCTGATAATAATGAAAAAGAAACAGCTCAGTGAAATTTTCTTGCACGCTAATTTAATTGCAGTACATTGACTTGTTATGTAGTTCCGAGATCAATATTTTAAAAAATGATCAAGTATATTGCTTGTAATATTTGCGTTATATGCATTTATCCAAAGTCTGGTCATCACTCAGTACTGTATTAGACATCGTGCGAAATGGACAGTTTACTTGAACATTGTTAATGCAACCAACGCAGTTACATTTTCGAAGAGTTAATAATGGCCGATAAGAATGAAAAAGCAACAGCGTCTGAGCGCAGTACAAAGACTATAAATGTAAGAAAAAGACTGAATTTGAAAATCAAATTAGACGTTTTGAAGCGAATCGATTCCGGTCAAAGACAAGCGGATGTGTGCTATAATTTAGGACTTGCAAGTTTAACTGTAAGAACAATTATAAAAAAATAAAGAATTAATTTTAGCAGTGGGAAAGATAGCTGTTCCACTGCAAGCAATTAGGGCTAGGCTGGCTATTAGGATTGAAATGGAAAGACTTTAACTAATTTTATTGAAGATAATATCCAATGCATTCAGTTAAGTTAAATATTATTAAAAAAAAAAGAGAGAGAGAGAGAGAGAGAGAGAGAGAGAGAGAGATTAGCCAATGTGATGATCTGAAGAAAACTCACCTAAAATTTAAAACTAGTATGGTCTGGTTGAATAGATTTAAAATCTAGGGAGAAGCCGCAAGTGCAGATTAAGGAGCTGAAACTTTCAAAAAAGAACTTGTTAAAATTATTGAAGAGGGGTATTATGTGTTATACTTCTCAACAAGTTTTTAGCATAGATGAAGCAGGACTTTTGTGGAAACGAATACCTAAAAGAAGTTTCATATTGAAAGAAGAAAAAACATGCCAGGTTTCAAAGCAGTGACGGATCGGTTGACTTTATTGTTGGGTGGTAACACTGCTGGGGGGATTTAAAATTAATACCCCTTTTAGTTTGGCGCCTC